>NC_084893.1:28246486-28546486 GCF_958979055.1 Alnus glutinosa
TTTGGAGACGTGTATTTAAAATAAACGTCTCCAATTGTATTATATATATAATAAGTAAAGTATATTATAATTATATATAAATTATTATTTATATAAATGTATGTATAAGTTATTCAATTGCTACAAATACAAACCTATGCAACAATGCAAACCTATTCATCAGTTGAAAAAAAAAAACCATGCAACCCTATTCATCAAAAAAAAAAAAAAAAAAACCCATACAACCCTAAGTGTATGTAATATTGTACACATTGCTAAACCCTAAGCCCTAAAACTAAACCGTAAACTATAAATTAAAACTAAATCCTAATGAAAAGAAATTTAAACCCTAACACTACGTATATATATATACCATACTAAACCCTAAATTAAAACTAAACCCTAACCAAAAAATTAAACCCCTAACCTCATCGTGTATATACTCTATATAGCCATAAACCATAACCTTAACGGATATCTTGAGTGTATGTACTATATATACCTATAAACGACACCCATAAATGTATATACTATATATATATCTATAAACCCTAACCCTATATACTATTTAAATCCTAACCCTAAATGTGTATACCATATATATCTATAAACTCTAACCATATATACGATATATAGCTATAAACCCTAACCCTAAATGTATATACTATATATATCTATAAACCCTAACCGTATATACTATATATAGCCATAAACCCTAACTCTAAGTGTATGTACTATATATAGCCATAAACCTAAGTGTATATCAAATATATATAGCCATAAACATTTATCTTTAAAGAAAAAGAAAAATGAATATTTAGCTTTTTAATTTTTAATTTTGCTATTGTTTGAGGAGATTCTCTCTTTAACTTGATTGAATAAAATTCGACTGAAATGCCGTAAAAAAACTATAAGATATACGCTATAGTTTTTGTCAAATTTTCAACTGTTTAGATTTAATATCACAATCTTTCTAATACAAAATTAGAGTAAATATACTGTACTTTTTAGTAACAACACATAAGCCAAATTCATTCGAATTTCTATGATATCGGAACAATCTAATTATAATCAATCTAGGATTTAAAGTTATATTTAAAAGTGTACAATAATGACACGTGAAAAAATATTGACATTATTATTCATAAAATGTAAAATCAAATAGGTTATAACCCATAACCCTAAGTGTAAATACTATATATATTAATAAACCCTAATCCTAAGTATATATACTATATATAGCTATAAACCCTATCCCTAAGAATATATACTATATATAGCTATAAACCATAACCCTAAGTATATATACTATATAAGGGACAAAACCATAAGTATTTAATTTATTATGTAGCACGTAACCATCAACATAATTGCATTTACTATATATAGCCATAAATAGCAAGGTTAGGGTATATATATACAAGTCATTATAAATGTATATATAGGGTATATAAATGCATGCATATCTATATATATAGTATTAATTATAGGTTTTTTAACTTTGTTATGTTTGAAATTTTTTTTATTTGGTTTCTAAACGTTGATAGTGTACAAAACTAACCCCTAATTTGAAGTACTATTTGGTTTAATTATGCATATAGTACAATAAGTAAAATAGTTTAGGGTTTACGTGCGTATGATATATACTTAATAAAATAAGGAGTTTTTTTTAAAATAAATAAATAAATAAATGAACCGAGAACAAATATATATATTTTTTTTTATGTAATAAATATTTCTGGGGGAACTATTTGGTTTAATTATGCATATAGTACAATATGTAAATTAGGTTATGGTTTACGTACATATGATATATACTTAATAAAATAAGGATTGTTTTTTTAAAAAAAAACAAAAAATGAATGAATGAACAGAAAATAATTTTTTTTTATGTAATAAATATTTTTGGGGGGAACTATTTGGTTTAATTATGCATTTAGTACAATATGTAAATTAGGTTAGAGTTTACATACGTATGATATATACTTAATAAAATAAGGAGTTTTTTTTTTAAAAAAAAAAAAAAAATGAATGAACAGAAAACAATTTTTTTTTTTGTGTAATAAATATTTCTGGGAAAAAAAAGAAAATAATAACATTTGGCCACATGTTCTTTATACACGTGGCAAAATATGGACACGTGTAATATACACACATCCAATTGGACACGTGTAAATACACACGTCCATTTGGACGCATGTATTAATACACACGTCTATATACACATGTGTAAAAATACACGTTGCCATATAGACACGTGTAATAATACACGCGGCCAATTGGACACGTGTATTAAATACACGCGTTCATATGGACACGTGTATTTAATACATGAGTTCAATTGGCCGGGTATATTTCATACACGAAGCCAATTGGGCCGTGTATACTACTAGTTAGACGCGTGTCAACAGTGGCTAATTGTCTGTTTTTTTAGTAGTGGATAGTCAAAGCTCTGCCACAAAACAGTACCGGCGGCCGTGTTATTCAGTATAAGATTACCTGTATCTAAAAGCCTGGCGTAGGTATCGTTGCCACCTGAAGAGACGTTTGTCAGAGGGTACTGCAACAATGTGCCATCGGATACTGCAAGATTCCCATCCGCGTTGAAGGTAAGAACGGGCAGAGGAGTTTGGGAATGGGTGGTCCCTGTTTGCAACCCAAATTACGTTGCCTTCAGAAGCAAAAGAGCACAGTATTCCCACGTGATACTTTGTCGAGTTTCCTTGAGAAAAGAAACATAGTTTGTACGTTCCGTTGGCAGATTGAATGGAGTCCAGTGATTGTCCTGGTCGGATAGTATCAGTGACGGTAGCATTGGGGAACTGCAAACCAAGGCAGAACAAAAACAGCAGGGAAATTCTAGTGCTCATATTTGTATCTGGCAGCACGCTCAATTTGCACAAGTATGCTGTTCTTTTTGGGTGTATATACAGAGTTCGACCAGGCTGCAATTTCTCATGAGATTTCCTATGAAAAATGTTAGCCTTTCACTTTCTCGTTTGATTTTCCACACGTTAAAGGGACAAAATGTAAAGCCCGTGTTTTCTACGCTCTCCAGACTGTTGGAGGAGCTTTTCATTATATATGCATCAGATTTACGTTTACATTTTCATGCATCAGTCTTTTCTTGGATCATTACCGTTAAACTAGTATTTTCCGTGGGAGTCAAGTGGATGGGTCTGAAAGTAATTTCTAACGGAAATATCTTAAAGACCACGCTGTCACGCACAGCTTTCAGTCTCTCTCTCTCTCCCTCTCAATGATCTATTAAATTAAATACATAAATTGATTGTTCTTCCTCTCAATGATCTATTAAATTAAATACATAAATTGATTGTTCTCACTTTACACCTTCTAGAATAAATTCTTAGATTTTTTTTTTTTTTTTTATACCAACCAAAAAAAAAAAAAAAAAACCCTTCTAGAACACATGATATTTATCATCGAATCAGAATAAGAAACGTTGTCACTTCAACCTCAAGTTCCACCCGATTAAAAACTAAACTAAATGAATTCACCATTTTTTAATAAAGCAACGTTATGTAGTAAATTTTTAAATAACTGTCATATAACATGATAATGTGATACTAAAAATTAGCCTTCAGATAAACACTTGTAAAAAAAAAAAAAAGTAGTTATTTTGTATTGACACATTATCTCATGAGTTTATTAAATATTATTACTTTTTTTAATAATTTTATATACTACATTTTTATCCCATAACTATTTAATAATGGTGATGTGGTAGTCTCAATCGACCATTGAATTGGTTAAAATTGAGACATAGATAATTGTAAGATAAAAATATAGTTTGTAATTTTGTAATTTTTTAAATTCCAAAATACTCAATCATAACTTAAATAAAAATATTAATAAATTACTCAAACAGAAAATACCCCTAAACTTGAAATAAAAAAAATAAAAAAAAAATACAAACAAAATGAGTTAGAGGTGTAAACGAGAATGAATTTTTTTATTAGAAATAAAAAAAAAAAAAAAAAAAATTATTGCATTACAGTGTTACGCGTTACATACAATGGGCAGATGACATATTAAATGAGAGCTACGCAACCTTACTTGGTTGATCTAATATGACATATTGTTAACTAATTAGACAATAAATTTACGAAGAGACTTATTTAAAATAAGAAAAAACTTAAAAACCTAATTGCTAAAATTTAAAACTTATAAATTAAATTGAAATCACATGAAAACCTAAGTATAGATCCCCCTCTGAAAATCAAAAATCCAATTTAAAAAATCAATATAAGGCGAGTTTAAGTTGCAGCCGAGTTTCTGATGGCCCACCAATGCCACATAGCCACATAGGTCTACAAGGCCAGCACAACCTATTTGACCATTGAAGTTACAGATGTGGAGGAAGATTTAAAGAAGGATTCTATGATCCAAAGAAGTTGCTAAGAAGTTATCATGGCCTTTAGAAAAGTCGTAGTCCTAGTCAAAGTCCTAATAATAATTGGAGTCAAAGTTTGTCATTCTATTTTAGTATTGTCGTTGTCAAGTCCTTTAAAATGTTATATAAGTCTAGGGTCTTCTTATTACATTTGGCTAGAAACCGTAAAGACCAAAAAAAACAAAAAATAATTTAGTAAATTAATAAATTATATTTATTAATTAGATGAGACTAATAATTAGATTTAAGTGACAATATTTATACTATGGAAGTAATGTGACAACCTCCTTTTTTTAATTTTTTTTTACAAAACGTAGAACGAGTCAACGCAGTGACACGACTACATGTCGCTCAGCCAATATAGGCACATGCCCATAACATGCACCTGATATACGAAATTACATCTACAGCGGAATAAATCATGATACCATCAAACAAGCGGAAAAGCATAACTATAATCAAACCTGTTATCTACACAGAAATGAGCCATAACTCAAGTCTATCTGTTTAAAGTTTAACTACATATAACTATTACAAAAGAATGGCTTATACAAAATAACAGGTGACACATGCGTCACAAGTCATATACAAAAGCACCCAAAAATAATGACGTCATAGTCCTATCCCACTACGACTGTCACTACGGGCTTCAATCGTAATAACCCAAATAATGTGCTACCAGATCATTGTCCACCTCAGGAGTACCTGCAATCACAGGAATATCATCTATACAGTTGTGGTGGTATCCACATCCACATAGGTGAAATGATGAGTTCACCGCCTTAGCATGAATCACACTAAGACCTCAGTGGTATAAGATTAACTGAGTTTTTACAAAGAACCAACTTTTATTTTATTTTTAGTCATGCGAGCACTATATTAGCCACAATTTACCAATAGCTAATACAGCAAACACCGACTATTCAGAAAACGTTTAAAACATACTATATAGCTGTGAAAATATGTAGAAATTCAAGACATCCCTCTTTGGAAGTTTCCACATATAGATGCCTCTATAATAATACTTTTCATTGGTCGCTCAGATATACATGCATACGATCACTCCATCACAGATATCACGCATACACATAGGTCTAAAACAAGAAACATGGCATCTAAGTCTTCCATACTAGGATAACATCCTTCAACAACACACTTGCAATACCATCTCTAATCGTATTTCAGTTTCGTGCCTTGAAGGTCAGTAGATCATGAGAGCATTAGAGTTAAACTCAATTATGCTAACACGTCTTTCCTGAAGAACAATAACAGTCAACCTTCCTACTCATAGACATGCCATTACTCGCGCCCGGGTAGTCATGTATACATGTACTTTCAAGTTCAATGTATGATCTTAACACATGTGATTATCCGATAGAAATATACATAAGCTCTTTTCCATTAAAACTCTTATGCATATTAACACGTCTAGTAAAAGCTACTCATATCATAAAAACATCACTCATTAAACAATGTTATATATGTTATGCATGAACTGGGGCTAGTAATGCTGTTGATACTGTTATGCTGCTGACACTGATATGTTGCTGATACTAATATGCTGCTGATACTGATATGCTGTTGATACTGTTATACTGCTGATGCTGTTATACTGTTGATACTGTTATACTGCTGGGGTATGTATGCTCTATACTACATGCTCTATGTTCTGTGCTTGACCAGTATATATTACACTACTGTATCAAGCTGAAATCATGCAGTTGCTAAATCACGTCCTCTTAAAACTAAACAAAGCCAACATTTTATCAACCCTTTGAAATCATTCAAAACATAGTTTCTTCATAAAATCTAAACAATTTCAACATGACATGTTCTCAAACTCAAACTTAGTTTCATAAAACATAAACAGTTTCAACATGACATGTTCTCAAACAATTTGCATAATTTAAATCCCAACTGCAGAACATACTCAAACACTTTAAATCCATTAACACCTTTCACTCAGGTATCAATTCTTAAACACCATTGATATAATTTAAACATAATCGAAACTAATCAAATCATCTCAAAACATACATTTCATCATATGGTTGATTTGGTTTCATAAACAATATATATATATTTTTATCAATCCAATACATATAAAAATATTTATTTTTTCAGTGAGTGGAATACCCACCTCAAGTTGCTTGTACTCCCAAATCTCCAAACGACTCAAAGCTCAACCGTAAAGTGCTGCTAAAATATAAGACATTGTATTAGTTAGCATTCTAACTAGTAATCATATTAGGTGGCTTTTGAATCGCTCAAAAGCCACATTGCTAATTTACCCATATAATTCTAAAATTTCAAAACAGTTATCTAAAATTTCTATTCACTTTATTAAATCCAATATTGCTAACCCATAAGCATTGCTTAGGGTTAATCACAATAAAATAGCATTTAAACAAAATACCAAAAACTAATGTCTATGGAAAACTTACCAAAAATTCACCAAGCAGTGACCAAATGCTCGGGATGCTCCTGGCAACTCTAAACCACACCAAACCTAGAGAAAATACCAAGTTAAACTCATTTCTACAAGATTTAACAAAAACCTCTAAAAGATGCGAGTTTAGCTATTTACCTCAAAACGTTCGATCAAAACGTAGATCGGGCTTTGAGGATTACGTTATAAAAGTTGGATCTAAGATTGGACGGTTGGATTTCAAGAAAACACGATTTTTAGGTGGAAAAACCAAGAGAAATTGAGAGAGAAACGGAGCTGCCGAGAGAGAAAAGGGCATTCTGTCCTCTTTAATTCAGACCCCGTCCGAACGGGCACTAACCACCGTCCGGACACACGTCGTTTAAGAAGGCGTGTGCCGCATATCAGGCCGTCTGGACGAACACTGACTACCGTCCGGATGCGCATCGTTTAAGTAGACGTGTGCCACTCATTGCAAACCGTCCGGACGCTTTAAAGCAGGCGTCCAGACGCGCGTGAAATGAGGCGTCCGCCTCGTGTTGATAAGGTACCGTTTGGACACGCCACATTAATTTTATTTATTTAAACCATTTTTTGCATTTTATTCCATTTCTCATTCATTTTCGCATAATTTCTCCTTGTATAATTTATTTCTTTGGTCCACAAAATATTCTCTGTGCGTCCAATTGTATTTTCCGGTCGTCTAATTAATTTTAGTCGTTTATCCCAATAAATTTTATTCTAAAAACGGCAAATAATATTAGGGACATCACAAGTAAAATAAGTTTAAGATAAAATAATGGTAGTTGGAATAATAAAATACTACTAATGGGTCTTTAGATAATAATAATAAATAATAATAATGATGGATCTTAAAGAATAAATAATTATTTGTGTTGGTAAAAATATAGTTAGATTAAATGTAGGGTTAGATATTAGTTGCTAAAAGATAAGATTCTAAAATAGTGGGGGTCTTGATGTAAATAATAAAAAGTGCGGCTTTAAAATAAAATAAATCTCTTCTTACCACATGTCATTACCTTGTTGGCTGTAGAAGATTTCATTATCTTCTCCCAACCACTTAACTTGTGACACGTGTCCTCACCTTATCCATTTTCCTTCCTTTTCTCCCTCTCTTCCTCTCACGCACGTACGCACGCTATCTTCCTTTCTTCTTTTTCTTTTCTTTCTCTTCTTCTCTCCTTCTCGTTTCTCCTTTCTCCTCAACACATCCACACACACAAGAGAACATTAGAGAGAGCTACTGAGAGAGATGATGCCGAGAGAGAGATTGACGCCGTGGGAGAAAGACTTGCAGACCGTAGAGAAGGAAGAAGAAGAAGAAAATGGTGAAATAAATGGGTGTTGGCCATGGGGGTGTATGTGAGGTAAACTCTCTAGCTTTTCCTTATCATTTCTCCCTACCCATTGATCTTAGAACTAAAAAATTGTATGGGTCGTTATTAATTTTGTGTGGGTCCGAATTTCGGGTTCACTGTGGGTGTAAATTTATGGTTTATCTCTTGTTTTGGTTTCTACCCGAAATCGGTATGGATTTTGTGGGTTTTGAAGCATGATTTAGTTCATCTATTTTGATGTTTACCGATTGAGGGAATATTTGATTTTTAGTTGTGATTTTGGAAGTTTCCGATTGGGATTTTGATGGGTGTATTTTGTTGAATCCGAATTTGGAGTTGGATTTGTGGTTTGGTTGATTAACATGTTGATGTTGGAATTTTGGTAGTGTTATTTTGTGTTAAAATTCTAGAATAGGTGATGAAATTTGGATTAGGTTCCATGGAGATTGGAACCAATTGGGTTGAGTTTTGGAAGGATTTGGCTAGTTTTTCATTGTGGTTGTGTATGGAGGTAATGTTGAAAGGGTGTTGATGGGCTGATTTGGAGTAATTTTTGTGGGCTTAGAGGTATGTCCTGGGGCTTTTTTGAGGTCTAAATGATGGGTGTTTTTGAAGATGTGTTTTGATTGGTTAAGTTGATTTGTTAAAGAAGAGTTGAAGTTTTAATGGTGAATTAATGTATATGGGTCTTCTGCTATACGACTAACTATGGGTAGAAGTTAAAGCTGGAGTTATATGATATTGGTAAGGCTGAATGAGATGAGGGCTAAAATCAAGTAAATAGACTCACATAAATTGCAATAAGGAATGATTGACTAAAGATGAAGCACAAAGAATAAAAAGATAAAATGTAATAAGTGAATGCATATATGTACAAGGGTTGAACTAAATTCAAGATAAAGGGTAATAATAATAAACAACTGAATGGATAGAGATTGATATAAATAGTAAATAAAATACATTAGTATAAAGAAAGAATAAATTAAGGAAATAAGTGAATAACTTAATGTAAAAGAAATACAAGAATTGATAATCGAGTTAATTAAATAAACATAAATAGCTTGTTAAATATTGAAATATTAACATAACTAATATCGAGGTAGAATCCCTAAGAGATATGAACTGTAACGACCTACTCCCAATGACACAATATTGTCCGTTTTTGGCACCCCAAACCAGACTTCCCATGAGGTCACCCATCCTGGGATTGCTTTCGCAGAAGCACGCTTAATTGCGGAGTTCTTATAGGTTCATGACCATCACGGCTTTAAAATGCGTTGTGTCATAAAGCGTGCATTTATACATATAAGCATATCCTCATCCCCAGACGATGTGGGACATCACAATCACCCCCTCTTGGGACCCAGCGTCCCCACTGGCGACCCTCTTGGGCTTGTGCAAGCTCCCACCATCTCAGACTGGGCAATAGCTCTAATACCATTTGTAACGACCCACTCCCAATAACACAATATTGTCCGCTTTTGGCTTCCCAAACCAGACTTCCCAGGAGATCACCCATCCTAGGATTGCTCTCGCAGAAGTACGCTTAACTGCGGAGTTTTGATAGGTTCATGACCATCACGGCTTTAAAACGCGTTGTGTCATAAAGCGTGCATTTATACATATAAGCACATCCTCATTCCCAGGCGATGTGGGATGTCACAATGATGTGAAGACCAAGAAAATAAATTAGAGATTTAACATTTAATGAGTTATGTTTATTAAATAGATTGGACTAATAATTAGATTCTAAGTAAATATATTTATATTTTCAAAATAAAATGAGTTTAGGATAGACAAATGGAGCTAGAATAATAATAATAATAATATATTAGGTTTAGTGTGATGAAATCACAATTGAGGATTTAATTAAGAAAGGTGAAAAGACAAAGGTAAAATAAATTATTTAATGGGTTAGTGTACTAAAATTAAACAAAGTGATTTTATTATTTTACCATGGGCTTGTGTGACTTTAAAAAAAAAATGGTAGCCCAAGAAGTGGGAATAAAAGTGACCTTAATAGGCCCAAGGGTAGGTAAAAGCCCATCCTTCTTTCTTTCTCACTTATGCTAGAATGGCACTTTTGTAAACACACATTCTCACCTTATTTTCTTACATTTCTAGCACATCACACAACTTCTTCTTCTTCTTCTTCTTCTTCTTCTTCTTCTCTCTCTCTCTCTCTCTCTCTCTCTCTCTCTCTCTCTCTCTCTCACGATGCTCCCCCCTTTTCTCTTTTCTTTCCTTTTTCCTTCTCCTCATCTCCCCTCTCTTCCTCCTCCATTCACGCACGCACAACCCATGAGAGAGTGAGACGTTGCAGATTTTTGGAGAGGGAGATAGTGAGTGACACAGAGAAGAAAAGAAGAAGAAGAAAAGAAAGAGAAGTAGGAGAAGAGAAGAAGAAATGGTTCATGGGTTCCGGCCATGGGCTTTTATGGGGTAAATTTCTAGCTTCCTTAATGTTTTCATGTTACCCATTGTCTATTTAGCACGAAAATCATGCGTATGGTTTGTTGTTTGTTTAGATTTGGACTCTAGGTTTATATCGGTATGGATTTCGGTTTTTGTGAGATTATAGTTAATTTTTGGGTTAATTGCTAAGGGGTTTCGCCCATTGAAGCTAGAATGGTATGGATTGAAGCTTGAAATCATATTGATTTGTGAGGGTTTTATTTGGGTCCGAAAATAGGGTTTATGATTGGAGATTTTTGGAGTTTTTCATGGGGTGCTATTCGAATGGGTGTTTGTGTATGAAGTTAGGTATTTAATTTGCCATGATGGAGTAGTGTCAAAAATGTATTTTGGTTATATTGACTTATACAAATCGTTGGTTGTTATTTACAAATCAAGTGGTTAAATTATAGTTGACCCTAGAATTGTTTTATTGGATTTATTGATATCTAAAGATTTGAGAGTTTGTTTAGAGATTGGAATGTAGTGGTTAATTGTTTGTTAATGATTATAGTTAGTCCTTATGTAGTTTGTTGGAGGATTGATCCTATATTAGAATCATTGATACCTTGGGATTTGGGTGTTATTAATTATTGTTGTAGATTGTAATTGATATTGAGTTGAATATGATGTTGATTTATTGGTTAGTTTGCCTATGATGAAGATTAGGTTCATTTGGATTTGTACTATGTTTCATGAGTGTAGATTTAGTGTAGAAGTTGGTTTCAATATTTTAGGATGAATTGTTAATAGTTGGTTGGAGAATATAGTTGTTAATTGTCATTGATAATTGTTATGGGATTTAGGTGGAAAGTATTTCCAATTAAGAAAAGTTAATCTTTGTTATGTAAATGAAGGATCTTGCTTGTACTTTGGTGAATAGCTATGAATATTAGAGGTAGATTGTGGTTTACGGAAGAAGGTTGTAATTGATTTTAAGTTGTTTATTTAAAAGATTAACTCTATGTGTTGAATTCATCGATACCCGTTGAGTTGAGGTTTATTGTGATGTTAGAGAATGGGTTTAATGTTTATGAGAGCTTATGTTAGTTCGAATTCTGATTTGGGTAATTGTTGGCCTGGATGTTAAATGGTTAAATTTATTTGGAATGGTTGAGTGGTCTTCCAAGTGTGTTGTTTAGGGAAATTATGTTAATGAATTCTTGGTGATTATAGTTTTGATGATGTAGTAGGAAGAATTGTGGGTACTTCCATTTAAGGAATGAGTTGATGTTAATATGCAAAAGAAAGTTCAAAGGATTTATTGGAATCCCATAGGTTCTCTACTATGAGTTATTTTAGTGTTTTAAGTATGCTTTGAGACTTTGATTGAGTAAAAGATTATTTATGAAGATTAGATTGGCTTGTAGGTATGGTTATGTGACATCGAGTGCAAGTAGGTGTAATTGTTTATGTTTATGAGCTTTGATTGGTTTGGAATTAGAAGAAGCATGAGAAAGAGTTGATGTGTAAGAGTATAATAAGTGAATAACTTGATATAAAGAAAATACAAGAACCAATAAATGAGTAAGATATAAACGTAGATAACAATTTAGGTATCTTAATGGACATAATTAACATAGGAGTTATTAAATTAGTATGTTAGATAAGATTAAAGTCTTAAACCTAAACTATTTGGAGGGTTAGAAACTAATATGAATAATAATGTTGAATGCAATGCTTAAGATTTGAAGAACAAGAGTTGTAAATCATTCAAATAATTTTAATTCAACAAATATACATATATAAGTGATTGGAATAAACAATTGGCTCCGGAGTCGTGGTAAACGTAATTAGTTGATAAATGCGGTTACCTAGGTAATATGAAATACTTAAGTGCGTTAAGAGGCTATGTTTAGCTTAACAAGCCTTCAATACATATATGTGTATATATGCATATGGATCGAATACACTTAGTTAGCCTAAATGGATAAACAAACTGTAAGGTTAAATAGCTAATAATGATAATAAGGTAACTTAGTAACTAATTTATCTATCCATGCATACTTGGTAATTATGTGCATCAATGGATTAGGATTAAGTGTTGTACATATATATGTATATACGTATACATATACATATACATGTATATGGCTTAAGTATATATGTTGTTAATTTAGTAAATAAATAACGAGCTATAAATAGGGTTAACAATAATAACATGATACAACAACAATATATAAACTAATGAAAATAGTAAATACATCTTATTGATAATAAACAAATAAATACGAACATATAACCAATGATTAACCTAATAATAGCCTAAGGTATCTAGCTAGCTTTAGTAGTAGGTAATGCACGTGGGTAGTTTATGTGTCATAAGGGTATGAGATTCAATAGTTAGTCTGACGTCATAAATGTTTGCAGACACGTGTTATGATTGGAGACTTCAACTTGTTCTCCAATGTTGAGTTCAAGTAAATAGAAGACTAGGAGTATTCGAGTCACGAGTCTTAAGCAGCCAAGGTGAGTATTCTACTCACTGAGAAAAGATGTTTTTACGTATTTTATAGAAATGCAAATGATATATGATTTTCTTATTGAACCAACAATATGTTAACATATATGTTTTGGATGTTTTAAGTAGTTTCAATTATGTTGAAACATCAATGATGTTACGAAATGATGCATGAATGAAAGGTTTTGAATTGATTTGAAGTGTGTTGCAGTTGGGATTTAATTATGCAAAGAAGAATGATGAAATTTCATGCTGATTGGTTCATGGTATTTGAAGAAAGTATGATTTGCAAAGAATAGGAATATAGAGTTAGAAAGCATGATTTGCAAAGAATAGGAGTATAGAGTTTGAATTGTAAAGCATAAAGCATGAACACATAATAACGGAAGAGAGCGTAAGGCTCATAATAACGAAGAGAGCGTAAAGCTCATAATAATGAAAGATAGCGTAAGGCTCATAATAACGAAAAGAGCGTAAGGCTCATAATAACGAAGAGAGTGTAAGGCTCATAATAATGGAAGAGAGCGTAAGGCTCATAATAACAAAGAGAGCGTAAGGCTCACATTGAATAAAAAGACTATCATGAGCATGCATAACATTGTTTAAATTGTGTGATGTTTTCATGATAAGTATATTGTAGTTTTGCTAGACATATTAGTATGCATAAAAGTCTTGATAGAAAAAGAACTTATGTATATTGGTATCGGATGGTTGCATGATTTAAATGTCATTGTTTTCTATAACGAATCTCCTACAAATAATATTAGCTACCTAGTATGTTAAAATGCTTTCTATTTGTCAGTGTATGCTATATCAGCTATGGGATTTTCAAACAAAAGTTTATAAAATTGGTAGCTGTTATAGTGTACGCATGACTAAAAAGGAAAAGTTGGTTCTTTGCGAAAACTCAGTGAATAGTATACCTCTGAGGTCTTAGTGTATTTATTTACGCTAAGACGGTGGGCTCATAATTCCACCTATACGGATGTGGCAAACCCTCACAACCATATTGATAATGTTCGTTTGGTTGCAAGTATTCCGGTCGTAGTTGATAGCATTATAGAAGGGTACTTTGGATGTTATGACTAAAGCACGCCGCAACAGTCATAATTGGTGGACCACGAGTTGTCCACTTGTTTATAGGTTTGGTTTATGGCTTGTGACGTTTGTGTCACTTATTCTTGTGAAGCCATTTTTGATATGTATTTATTATGGGGAAAGACTTAAACAAATATATGTAATATGGCTCTTTATGTATGATTATTTATAATAGAAGATTATGTTATGATTTCTGTTAGTTAGGTTTATGTTTTCCGCTGCACAAATGGATAGATGTTATACTCTGATTATTGGGTACATGTTATGGGGCATGTGTCATTTGTTGGCTGAGCAACATATCGTCGTGCCACTATGAAGATCCGTTTATATTTTAAATGGACTAATGTTTATGAAATGTTTTGTAATTTTTTTTTTTTTTTTTAAAAAAAAAAAAAAAAAAAAAAAACGGGTCGTCACATGAACTAATAAAAATAGGTGTAATACTTAGTTTAGAAGTCTATGCATATGCTTCAAGCTTTAGTAAACAGATATGTTACAAATAGAATTATAATCTAATCTAATAAGAGTTATTAAATTAGTACCTTACTATAATCTAAACTACCTAGATAGTTGTAGCTAATCAAAGATAAAGTATAAAATATATTAATAGTTGTATCTAAATATTAAGAAATGAAATAAGTTACACACCTAAAGCCTAAGATTAATATCATAGGGGACAAAGAATAGGTTGATACACTAAAAAAAAAAAACGCTGTTTTGAACCGTTTTTTTAGAGACCTTTTACAGCCTTAAAAACGGCTCTAAACAGTTTGAGCCGTTTTTGAAACGGAGACACACCTACAGTATTAAAAACCCAGATTAATCTGTTTCTACATAAAACGGTTCAAATTTGAGCCGTTTTTATAAAAGCGGCTCAAACATGTTTGAGACGCTTTTGAAAAGGGGCTCGAAATTTTTTAAGCCGCTTTTACAAAAGCGTCTCAAAACGTTTTGAACCCCTTTTCAAAAGCGGCTCAAAAAATTTCGAGCCCTTTTGTAAAGCGACTCTAAATATTAAAACGGCTCTAAATTAAAAAAATTAAAATTTAATTTTAAGCCGTTTTAAAACTTAAAACGGCTCTAAAATTAAAAATAAAATAAAATAAAATTTTTTAATTTTTTTTTTTTTAAATACCTAATAGCAAAAATATTGTTCATATATATAAACTAATAAACATTTACACAAACTCATATATAACCCAAATTTTATATCAAGGCATTAAAATAAAAATAATGCCTTAATGTACACACCAAAACATTAAAACAATAACAAATACAACATATCACCATAAATAATTTCACTCATCCCAAACCAATCAAGTTACCTACAATCTCATAAACAACATATCACCATAAAGTAAGTTTTCAAAACATAATATATAAGTTACTTATGATTACAAATCGATCAAGTCCAACCGATAACATAAAAGTTACCTACATCATTTACAAAATTCAATACTACATTCACAACTCAAGATTTCTTTTTCACGATAGTTCCTTTCACATAAATTCACATATAACCTAAACTTTATATCAAAGCATTAAAACAAAAACAATGTCTTAATGTACACACTAAAACATTAAAACAATAACAAATACAACAACATATTACCATATATAATTTCACTCAATCCTAAACCGATCAAGTTACCTACAATCATAAACGACATATCACCATAAGTAATTCCAAAACATAATACATAAGTTTCCCATGATCACAAATCGATCAAGCTCAACTGATAACACAAGTTACCTAAATCATTTACAAAATTCAATACTACATTCACAACAACTTAAGATATCTTTTTCACGATTGTTCTTTTCACATAAACTCGTTCATATATAACCCAAACTTCATATCAAGGCATTAAAACAAAAAACTTTACCTTAATGTACACACCAAGACATTAAAACAAAAACAATAACAAATATAGCATATCACCATATATAATTTCATTCAACCCTAAACCGATCAAATTACATACAATTATAAATGACATATGACCATCAGTAATTTCAAAACATAATACATAAGTTACTTATGATCACAAACCGATCAAGTCTAATCAATAACACAAGTTACCTACATTGTTTACAAAATTCAATACTATATTCACAACAACTCAAGATGTATTTTTCACGATAATTCTTTTTACATAAACTCGATTACAAAAACTTCACCTTAATGTACACACTAAGACATTAAAACAAAAACAATAACAAATACAACAACATATTACCATATATAATTTCATTCAAACATAAACCAATCAAGTTACAATCATAAACGACATATCACCATAAGTAATTACAAAACATAACACATAAGTATCTATGATCACAAGCCGATCAAGTCCAATTAATAACACAAAAGTTACCTACATCGTTTACAAAATTCAATACTACACAACTCAAGATGTCTTTTTCACAATAGCTCCTTATATGTATCAACATCATCAAATGTCAAGAGCACGTCACCTACATTATTGATTCAAATGAAATGTGTTATGCATATGTGTGTGTGTATATATATATATATATATAGTAACAATACATGTAATATTTTCAACTTTATATACTCAAAAAAAAAATTATAATTAATCATGTTTGGAGCTAACCTGGTGGACTAGTTACTGTGGATGTCACACTCACGATGAGCGTGACGCAGACGAAGAGTTGCCTAGAAGTAATGCATTGGTTCTAGCAAGATCATCAATCATCTTCTGCATTTTTTCCATCATTTGATCTTGTTTTGCAATTCTTTCATTAGTTTGTTTCCTCTCTTCATCCGCTCTTCTCCTTTCTTCGTCTGCTCTTCTCCTCTCTTCCTCTGTCCTTCTCCTCTCTTCCTCCCATCGTTCATCTGATATTCTTTTTTCTTCCTCCCACTTTTTCATCATCTCATCCATTTGAGATTTAAACGTAGCTTCTTGAGTCAACCATGATGCAGATAATCGAGAGGTGGGTCTAACTGGTAATGGGTCAATCCCCATTCCACGAACATGACCCGAATATTCTGTCCTTCCCATTGCCCTTGCAAGAGCATCATCTTCTGCCCATAGTATTGAACCCTGTGGAGAAACAGGGTTCGCTCTTGCAGTGTCATATGTCATCAACTCTTTCAACTTTTCCTGACATATATATATATATATTGAATGTGCTAATTATTAGACACTTATTTGCGTTGGAATAAATACTTATACTACTTTATTATATGATATATTCAATAACACACAAATAAAAACAAAGTTAAGCACTTACAATTGTCTCTCCAGCTGCTTGTGTGCTGGGCGTCTCATCTCTCTTTGTGTGAGTTGCCATAAAAACTTCAGCTCGAGTGGGTGGCTTCTGCTTTAATATCTCCTACGAAAACAAATATACAGTTATCAAACAAGAGTCGAATGTGCGAATGTGAATTGAACAAGAACTTATATATTTAGCACGAAAAATAAATCTCTATCAAACAAAGGCGCCATCAACTAGAAACACGAATCTTGTTATATTGTTAATGAAATCAACGTACCAGCTCTTTCGCGACTCTGGCGTAACTCTTTGAGCCAGATGTGTGAAATATCTTATTGACACTTTTTGATATTTGTCTATTCCTCTTAGCCCTTGCCTACGCAATTGTTACAAACAAATAAAGTTTCATGCATTGTTAAAAGTTTAAAGATATGTACTTTAAAAATAATAACATTTGTTAATATAATTACCTTATCTTTCGAAGTCAACCATGTGTCGATGGCTATCTCCATGTCCTCAGCATCGAACTCCGTAATGTTGGGTGTCGACTCAATAATACTCTCGCGAGTATCATTGGCTTGCATATTTATACCTTTCTTCACCCTATACTTGAAATTTTTTCGTTTATGCCCAAAGTCAATCATTGCTATCCGTTTGATCTCATTCATTGGTGCATCAGGCATGATGTAAAATTTTTGCTGCAAATTAGTAAAAAAAAAAAAACATTTATATACTATGTACATGTTATAATATATGTTCAACACAATAAATTTGTAAATAATTTGTTTTACATACCATTAGGGCGGCCCATAAGTCATCTTTAGCCTGAGGCGGTATCTTCCTCCAGTTTTGGAGACCTATCCCTACAAACTTCCTACTCCGAACATATTTCGCTCCTAGCCGGCTAAATTTCATGCCACTCGTACCAATTGGCTGCCATGTTGCATTAAAATCGACGACCACCTTCTCGCCCGCAGGTATTGTCCAAAGGGCGGTTGGAGAGACAACATCTCTGATGTGGAAATTGTTATCCGTATCTGTATTTAAATGAAACAGATGAAAAATAAAAAATAAAATAAAATAAAGAATTACACGTGTATATAAGTTAAATAATCAAGTAAAGTATTTGGAGCCTAGACTATATATATATCAATTGTAACATACATACCAATCGTACGGACTTGTCGACTATCCAATTGTACGCCAATATTGGGATCTTGTTCCCTCTCAGACTCTTGTGTGGGAGATCGCTCCCTCTCAGACTCTTGAGACTGAGCTCGTTCCCCTTCAAACTCTTGAGACTGAGCTCGTTCCCGCTCAGTCTCTTGTGCCAATATCGTAGAATCAATATCATCAAAAGACTCTACAAACCCACCAACCGTATCAGACGGCGTACGTATAATGTCCTGTAAGGGCTCCTCAACCATGATTGCACTCGAAGAAGGTGGGCGATCATCATGTTCTATCTCATCTACATGCTGAGATGTCTCTACCTCAGGTGTAGACTCTGAAAATAGTCGTATTGGGATCCGCAAAAAAACTTCCTTCTTTGGAGGTGGCTTGTCTGTCATATCAATCTACAAAATACACAAATATACATAAAGTGTCAGATCAAATGTAAATATAGAAACCACTCAACATTTTTAATGTAATTTGATATCAGTTTAAGGTTATTGAAAAAACAAAGTCATACATGCATGCTACTTTTATTGTGGTTATACTACTTCGAACGCAGGTATGTCGCTACGGGAATAATGAAGGTCTTCACCGTAATCAACATCATTAGGATCTTGATTAATGTTCAAATTTAATGGCTCACTCTCATGGTAGGTCTTCACCAGTCTGGGTTTCTGTCGTCATGGACGTAGTATACTTGGGATACTTGTGAAGATAATACGTACGGATCATCCAAAATGTTATCTCATGTATGTATTAGGTTTTTGAAATTCACAAGTGTCATACCATACTCATCCTCCGACCATCCCCTATCCTTTCTAATGTCCGCCCAATCACACTTAAATAGCACATACCTAGTCGTGTCATATTACTCTACCTCGATTATTTGAGTTAGCTTCCCATAATAGGTATCGCTATCAACTGTAGGCACACACACGCCACTGTTTTGAGTTGTTTTTCCTTCATCTTGGGCCACAGTGCGAAATAGATTACCGTTAACCACATATCGGTTATATTCGAAGGCCATTTCAATTGGCCCTTTAGAATGCCATACAAGCTTATCCTCTAACTCAATTCTACGTGTTTGGTCCATTTGATTGACCTGCGATTTGAGAAAGCATTGTTTATAGTTGGCAGATGTAGAAAATTACATATACAATAAAACGTCACTCATAAAACGATCACCATTATTTTATAAATTAAACCATAGGAAATTCTTACATAGTTACGGTACCAAACACAAAATGTGTCCCTATGTTGTCGGTGCAATTCTCTTTCCAATAGTCGGCCTCTATTGGAGTCGTGCCTCAACTCAGCCAGGTGCGTCCTATATATTTGCAGTCCACATTTAGAATAAAAAAGTGTATGTTTGAGCCAAAGTAAGATGAATTAAAAAATATAACTCACGCGCGTAATTGAAGGAACTCGTCCGAGTTAAAAATAATATATCGATAGATCTGTGTCAATGTGCGCCAGTCAAGGGTTACTCGTGTTATCACTCCCCTAGCCTCATCAGGGTTTCTCTGAGGCCTATTGTGGATTGTGAGTGCGTTCTCTAAGTACCATGAACAAAATGTGAGCATTTCATCCACTAAGTAACCTTCCGCTATAGAACCCTCAGGTGCAGCTCTATTGCATACTAGGGATTTGTACCGTCCAAGGGACCTACATCGAGAAAACATAATTATCTCCTGTATTACTTCGTTGAGACAATAAAGGGACAAAAAAAAAACCTTATATATACATAGAATACATAATTACCTTTCAACCGGATACATCCATCGATAATCTACTGGTCCACCAAGTCGACATTCACGAACCAAATGTATGACAACATGAACCATAATTGTAAAGAAGCCCGGAGGAAATATTTGTTCAAGCTTGCACAATATGATAGGGATTTCAACTTCATGTCGGGCTAGATCTTCTTCCGTCAATGTTTTCGAACATATACCCCTAAAAAATGCAGACAACTCTATCAAAGGTTTCACAACCTTCTTTTCCAAGGATCCACGCAAAGCTATTGGCAACAGTTGTTGCATGAGTATATGGTTGTCATGACTCTTCATACCAACAATGGTACGGGCTTTAAGGTTCACACAACGGAACACATTGGAGGCATATCCATTTGGTACTCTGACATTTTTTATCACTTTTAAAAAATTAATTTTATCCTCATTAGACACCGTGTGGCATGCCGCAGGTAGATATGTTTTGCCTCTCTCATTAGTGAATGGATGAAGTGTTTTTCTCAAACCCATCTTACATAAGTCCAAACGTGCTACGTGGTTGTCTTTTGTTTTTTCACTCATGTCCAATAGGGTCCCAATGATATTATCCATCACATTTTTTTCGATGTGCATCACATCAAGGTTATGTCATAACAAATTATCCTTCAAATAGGGCAATGTGAAAAAAATACTTTTCTTCTTCCATACCGCTTGCGCATTTGCCCCATGACCTTGTTACACAGTTTTTTGTCATTTGTCCCTTCTTATGTCTTCATGAACAACATCAAGTCCCTGTAATTGTTGTAGGATTTCACCGCCATTTGGAATAACAGGAGCATCACCCAACTCTTGTTTACCATCAAAGGTTCTTGTCATCTGTCACCACTTATGATCGGCAGGCAACCATCATCTATGCCCCATATAACAATATTTACGCCCGTATGTCAACCATGTTGACCCCGTTGAATGCATACAACAAGAACACGCCCTTGGACACTTAGTACTCCATCCAGATAAATCTGCATATGCTGGAAAGTCATTTATTGTCCACATCAATGCTGTCCGCATAACAAATGACTTCTTCATGGATATGTCATATGTTCGTACCCCTAAATTCCACAACTCCTGTAACTCTGATATTAAAGGTTGTAGGTAGACATCTATATTCAAACCTGGTGCAGTTGGGCGTGGAATAATCATAGATAATATGAAATATTGTTGTTTCATGTGGGAAGCGGTATGTTGTGACATGTACAACATTTGCAATCTTGAAGCCAATGGAAACCACCGCAACACCTTTACCGGCCGTCTCTTCAATGTTCGGGATGACCCATCTTTTTCAGTAATTTCGTCATTCCACTTTGATGCTCCACACACTGTACATGTATCTAACTTCTCATTTTCCTTCCAGAATAACATACAATGATTTCGACAAGCCGGAATCTTTTCATATCCAAGCCCAAAGTCTCTTAAATATTTTTTCGTTTCATACATACTTTTAGGCAAAGCTGGCTCATCTGTTGGTACTATCTCATTGATGAACTCAAGCAAAGATGTGAAAATCGTATTACTGAATCCACCAACACACTTCAAGTTGTATAGATGAACAATAGCTGACAATTTGCTATATTGTGTTTTATCATGAAGTGGCTTGTCTGCATCCTGAACCAAGTTGTAGAATTTCTTGGCACTCTCATCGATCTCTTCATCAACTGCTTCAGGTACATAATCGGCTTGCACTTCCACTTGACACTCACCATCGCCTACTAGAATATTATGCATGCCAAAAACATCTTGCAACATAGACTGCATCGTTCTTGACTCGTCGGGTATTGGTATACTATTTGCAGCCGGAGCCGGCTTGGGAGATTCAACAGCAGGTACTTTATTAGGTACAGGAGCCCTAATCTTCTCCCCAACCAAATCCATTCAGTGTAATTAGGCATAATTCCCCTTCCACCGGTTAAATGATCATATACTTCTTCTGGTCGTAGGCTCCTGTTCAAGCCACACTTCTTGCATGGACACACAATTGAATTTTTATTTCTGGAGTTCGTAACTGCATACTTCACGAACGCTTCGGCCCCTTCCATATACTCCCTCGAACCTCTCCACTTCCTCATCCAACTTTTGTCCATATTTATCTTACTACATTACAATACACAAAATGGTTACAAATATATAACACAAGTTAAGGACTGTGTTATATACACAAACGATCCTCAATTGATTACTAGAATCTTTTTTTTTTTTTAATGGCAAAGAATTAAAAAAAGGAATTGATAACCTATTGCATTATCTCAGACAACGCGGCATCTTAATTCTTAAATTTATTTGGTCCTAGGTCATGAATTTATTTTCACATTTAATGGGTCAAATTTAAGTTGGGCATGATTCAATGACCTGGGTACAATGCAATCCAGCCTCCAGTTTTAGCTTTTAGGTTTGATTTAGGTTCAGATTAGAGGATAAGGGAGAAGACGATGACAAATGACACATAATACCCTTTATTAAACGCAACGTTTAATTAAGTTTGTTGCTTCACTTTTTTATACCCCAGACACACGCTATCTTAAAAGTCTACAAAGTACAGATTTGTTATTTTTAGTCTGTGGACTATTTTTACTTACACAGGCTACCACCATTTTTACTTTTTAATATGTGGGCCTCCAAACCAACTCAAGGCAGCTTTACTTGCCAAACACACACACAAAAAAAAAAAAAAAAAAAAAAGAAAAAGAAAAAAAAGACACAAAAAAACTTAAAACAACTTTAAAATCAAAAGCCTAAACTATATAAGGTTTCAAAGGGCATGGAAGCCAAATTGTGAATTGTTATTTAGACTTCTACAAAACTTTGGAGTTGTTCTTTAAATATGCTTTTTCTTTTTTCTTTTTTTGTTTCTTCAAGTTGTTCAACAATTTAAATTGATTTTTTTTTTTTTTTTGATAATTTTACCTTTTTTTAAAAATATTTAGATACATAATTTAACTTTTCTATTTATTAATATTTTATATTTAAATTGCTCAATCAAAATAATTGATTACGAATATATATAGTTTTTTTAACATTTTTTTATTCTATGAAATATGTAATTGCAATAAAAATTACATAAGATTATGGAGAGTAGCAATGATTTCATTATGCTTCAATCGAATTCAAATCAAGCTCGTCCAAGATAAATTTAACAAATATGCCGATAGATCATTGCTTTTATATATATATTCTCATTACCATCATAGTGATATAGACCAAATATGAAGACAATTAAATAAATTAACTCTAGGCATGACAAAATAAATTGAAAGTTATATTTATCTATTTTATTTATTTATTTCGTTAGTTATATTTTTTAATATTTTGAATCAATTTTTATTTACTTTATTTGTTTTTTAGTTTTTCTTTACATACCAATATTTTTTATTTCCTAAAAAGTTTAAGGTATGAATCAAATTTTCACAAGAAATTATTTTTAGATTGTTACACTGTTTAAATATGCTTTTATATTTAGATTGCTATTTTAAATAGTCTATGAATATATGGTTTTTGATAGTTTTTTATATGTATTTGAATTTTTTGAAATATCTAAATTTGAAGATAATAAAGCAGCAATAAAAAGCAGAAAAAAATGTAAAAAATAAATAAATGACAAATAATAATAAAAAAAAAAAAATGTGTGAGGGAGCTGTGAGAGACACCTCTTGCTCTTCGCCGGTCGGAGCTGTGAGAGAGGGTGGCCGAGCTTGTTCTTCGCCGGTCGGAGCTGTGAGAGAGCGTGTTCTTCGCCGGGGGGAGCAGTGAGGGAGACACCTGCAGGTAGTGGGGGAGAGAGAGAAAGCGTGAGGGAGAGAGAGAAAGCGGGAGGGAGAGAGAGAACTAAACAGAGAAACAGAGAGATAGAGAGAGCTAGAGACCCAAACTTACCCGGCCTTCCCGCGGTACCTCGGCCGGTGGTGGGGGTTCCACTGAGAGAGTGACAGAGAGACCGCCGAGGGAGACAGATGAGAGGGAAGCACCGACGCAGGGCCGGAGAAGAGACTGATCTACCTTGCAGCTGGTGGCCGGCGTCACTGTGAGAGAGAGAGAGAGAGAGAGTTCAGGCCGGCTGTTTCACATACAGGGGAGAGAGAGACCGGATAATACACAGAGAGAGACGTTGTTTTTTCAAAAAAACAACTTTCGCAATAAATGCGAAAAGACAAGGGACTGGCGCGGGACAGATTTGTGACCCGCGCCAGACTCCTACTGGGGTCGTTTTAATAAGAAACGACTCCATATGGAGTCGTTTTAACAAGAAAAGACTCCATATGGAGTAAAACGACTCCACATAGAGTCGTTTTTGATAAAAACAACTCAAATTATTATAAATTTTTAATATATATAACATATTAATTATATATATAGTTAGTGTGTGTGTATATATATATAATCTGTTAGTTATTAATATATATGTTTAATTAGTATATGTATATAGATAACATATTATGTACATATATATATTGTCATACTAACTAAATACTATACTTTTTCTATAGAGAGAAAAACCTAAAAGCTTCGTTCGCGGTAGGGAGAGGCTTCCTTTCTTGATCAAGATGGTCACTTAATGAGCCTATGCAATTCATCTTTAGTTGGTGTATGACCCATGCACATGCATCAGTGGTTTAGATCTTCTGTTTTATGCACATGTGGGCTATAACTCTTTTCTCTAGTCTCGGAAGGAGTCGACCTAAGCTCGTGAAGATTGTCCATCACTAAAGGGGTTTCCGGAGAAGGCGCATGCTTTACATATACGTTGACTTCAACAGTTGTTTCTTTCTCGGAGCCGGTATTTTAGGATGATAGGATATTTGTTTGTTTTTTGTTTGTATATTCTTGCTTGTGTTCAAAGTTTACCATTTTTTTTACTTGTTTTAAGCCAGGTTTTTCTTTTTTTTTTCTTTTTTTTTTTTTCCGGTTTTGTGGGTAGAGATTCAATATTATCTCTAGTTCACTCCAATGGCGTTTGGTCAGTTGGGCTTTGTTTCTTGTCTTTGGGTGTTGTGAATATATATATATATATATATATAAATTACTTTTTGTTTTTAGTATATATGGTTAGAATCATTATAAATTGTGTTATTTTAGATTTTTAAAATTGGAGACCTTTTTTGAAAAAAGGGCTGGAAATTAAAGCCGTTTTTTTTTAAAACGGCTCTAAGTGGAGCCAATTTATATAAAGCGGCTGGACATGGAGCCGTTTGTAAAGTGCAAAAACGGCTCAAAATAGAGTCGTTTTTAATAAAGGGCTGAAAATGGAGCCCTTTTTCATGAAAACAACTATAATTAATATTGTGAGAGAAATAGTCTTGGCTCAAATTAGAGCTGTTTTTCATAAAGCGGCTCTAATTTGAGTCGTTTTACATAAAGCGGCTACATTTTGAGCCTTTTAAGTTGAAGTGGCTCGAAATTTGTTTGAAGCCGTTACTTAAAACGGCTCTAGTTTGAGTCGTTTTAATTATAAACGGCTCAAGTTGGAGCCGTTTTAAAAAAACGGCTCGAATTGCATACCTTTTATAAAAACGGCTCCAATTGGAGCCGTTTTAATTGAAAACGTTTACAATTGGAGCCGTTTTTTTAAAAGGTCTCCAAAAGAAACGGCTCAAAACAGCGTTTTTTTTTTTTTTTTTTTGTAGTGATAAAATAAGCGAATAACTAAATATAAAATAAATGCAAGAACTGTATCAAACAAACATAGATAATAGTTTGGATATTGAAATAGACATAATAGGGTTCATAAAAGTGATTGACTAATAGCAAATTGATCCTGAGTATAATACTAAGCTTTGAGGTTTATGTATATACCTTAAGCTCTAATAAATAAAAAGGCAAAGTGGATAAAAGAATGTATATTACAATATGTGATTATAAGTTAGTTTAATAAGAGTTATTAGATTAATATGTTTTATAAGATTAAGGTCCTATAGCTTAAATTACTTTGATGGTTAATAGTTAATAAAGATTAAGTACTAAGTATAATAGTTAAAATAAGAATGTTGAAAATAAAAAATTGTCCAAATAACCCTAAGACAACAAACACAAAATAATAATATTATAGAAATACATGAATAGGTTCCAAAATCAATTAGTAATGTAATTATATGATTAATGTGTTTATCTATATATAATAAAATACCTATGTGTGTTATGAGGCTATGTTTAGCTTAATAAGCATTGTATGTATATATGTATGTATATACATAAACATACATATGCATGTATATGAGTTAAGTATGTATGGTTAACTTAGTAAATAAGTAACAAGCCATTAAGTGTTAACAATGATAATAAGATATAATAATAATAAATAAACAAGATAAGATACAAACCTATAACCAATGATTAACTTAATAATAGTTTAGGATACTTAGTCTAAGAAGCAAGTGAAGCGACATGTGAGCACGCGGGTTGTTTATGTGTCGTAAAGGTATAAGTTCAATAGAGTAGTCTAACGTTACCAATGTTTGCAGGATCGTGTTTGGATTGGAGACTTTAATTGGTCCTCCAATGTGGAGTTTGAGTAACTAGAATTCAAAGGAATACTCACTGAGAAACTACTATTTTCGTATATTATAGAATTGCAAAATATATGTGTTTTATAAATCTGAACCGACTGTAAGTTGAAATACATGTTTTGGATGATTTGAATAGTTTCAATTATGTTAAAATATTGCAATGATGTTTATGAGAATTGTTGCATGAATGTAAAGTGTGATTTGAATTATGTTTTAAATGTTTAATGCCTGCTGCGGTTGGAGATTTAAGTTATGCAAATTGTTTAAGAAATGACATGTTGAACTGTTTATATTTTATAAAGAAAGCATGTGTTAAAAGCATGATTCATAAAATGAAATGTATTGATTTAAGGCATGAGGCATAAGCATATGAATGCTAAACGTACATCGAAGTGAGGTTCATAGCCCACGGAAAATTATACATGGGTTAGATTTCCATGAGTTGCCTACTTGGGTTAGATTCCCTTGAGGTACTCACTAGGTACTTACTTGGGTTAGATTCCCTTGAGGTACTAGTACTTACTTGGGTTAGATTCCCTTGAAGTACTATACTTGGGTTAAATTCCTAAGGCATAAACAATGAGCATAAGCATATATAGCACTATTTTTATGAGTAATGTTTTTATACTATGAGTAGTTTTACTAAACGTATTAGTATGCATAAGAGTCTCAATGGAAAATAACTTATGTATAGTTCTATCAGATGGTTGCATGATTTAAATGCCATTATTTTCGAAGTCTCACTGAATCAAAAGTAATATAGTAGGTGAGGATGTATGTAGTTGTTTCCAACAATGGAACTTCTACGTATAAACTCAGCTGCGTAGTATGCTTTAAATGTTTTCTATTAGTCAGTGTTTGCTATATAAGTTATGGGGGTTTTCAAACTAAAGTTTATAAAATTGGTGGCTGTTCTAGTGTACCCATGACTAAAAAGAAAAAGTGGGTTCTTTGCGAAAACTCAGTGAATAGTATACCCTATGGTCTTAGTATATTTATTTATGCTAAGATTGTGGGCTCATAATTCCATCTATACGGATGTAGCAAACCCCCACAACCGTACAGATGATGTTCCTTTGGCTGGAGGCACTCCGGTCGTAGTTGATGATGTTGTAGATGTGCACTTGGGATATTATGACTGAAGCTCGCCGTATGGTTGTAATTGCAGGATCAGGGGTGTCCACTGTTTTAAAGATTTTGTTTATGACTTGTGATGCTTATGTCACTTGTTATTGTATAAATCATTCATGTTGTATAATTATTATGTTGATAAGACCTAAAACAAATAAATGTTAAATGACTCTTTATTGTAAATCACTTGTGATAGATGTATAAGTTGTGATTTTCGCAATTCAGGATTATGTTTCCACTGCATAGTTAGATATATGTTATACTCTTATTTACCAAGTACATATTATGGGGAATGTACCACATGTTGGCTTTGCGATACATCGTTGTGCCACTGTGAGGACTCGTTTATGTTTGTATAAAAAAAAAAATTAAAAAAAAAAGGTCGTCACACTGACTGGCAAAACGGTTCACGTGTCGAGTTCGGGTCAATCTGTTTGACCTATCAACCCTGACACAACCCGTTTAACTAAAAGTCTTAGACCTTTTAACCCTAACCCAATCCACTTAAATAACGGGTTGACACGACACGACTCGTTTGACCATTTTATTTAATGGGTCGTGTTGGGTTGACCCAACCCGACCCATTTGACCCATTATATATTAAAGTCTATAAAAATAAAAATAAAAACACAAATATAAACTATATATATATATATATTGTTTGAATAATCATATTATTCCACAGTTAAAAGTATGAAATGTTGAGTTATTTTATTATTTACTTGTTTGGGTTCAACTTGAAGTTCGAAATCTTGAAAAAAAAAAAAAAAAACTCCGGCTAATTTTTTTTAGTCTTTACCTTTTTGGTTTAAGTTGTAACTCAATAAAAGAAAAAGACTTGATTTGTCTTTTGTGAGTTTTTTTTAGTTTAGTCTTTAAAGTGAGAGAAAGAGAGAGATAACATTAGTGAAGTGCAAACCACGTAATGCTTGGTTGAGTTTTCTATTGAAAAGAAATCAAGTCCGAACTTTCCATTAGCAGATTGAATGTAGTCCAAGGTGGTTAGTGATTGGCCTGGTCGGATAATGACAGTCATGGTAGCAACATTGGTGAAGTGCAAACCGAGGCAGAATAAAAACAGCAGGGAAGCAGTAAAAGGGGAAATTCTACGGCTCATATTTGTACCATTTTGCACACACAAGCATGGTGTTCTTGGATCCTGTTCGCACACTTTCACTTTTACTTTCTCTCTTTCTGCAAATTCTTCATAACCATTTTGAAGCAAAACAACAACGAATCACCCCCAAATTAATCCATCAACTTTCTTAATACTAAGATCTTAATCAATCTAAACAAGAATCATCCCCAAAATCAGCCAAAGCCAACTGAAAATGCCCAAAAAGATTTACAACAGAAATTACCCCCCAAAATCATTAACAAAATCACAACCGAAATTTCTCAACCCAAACAACCCTTTGCCATACATACCCAACCGAAAATTATACTTCCAAATAGGTCTTCCAAAACTGAAATCAATTAAATAGAATCACCCACAACCGAAAACCCAAAATAACCTCATCACTGATTCACATCAAAACCCACAAATTTCTTCTTAATCAGCCATCACAACCAAAATCACAAAGAAAAGTAACCCAACATAAATTCTGTAACGCCCCGCCTTTTACAAAAATGCGTAAGTGAAAATTTCAAGTTTCAACATGACATTACAACATCATCAAAGTTAGGATTTGGCAGCGGAATATAATATTTCCAACAAACTTGAAATTAAATAACACATCAGAGCTTCTAACTAAAATACCTCTAGACATCCATTAGAAAATACTTAGAACGAATACATGGAAACAGGTGTCAATAGTGGCATGAGAATACATGGAAATTATTAGCAATCTTGTCAACATAAAATGTTATAAACATAGAAAACTATAAACAAAATACAAACTATGCGTCATTAGCTTTAAAACCTCTTGAGCTCTAATCTTTGTCTATAAACCTGCACCAATATATATATATATTTATATATATAAAAACACAAAACAACCAAAGTGAGTCAGTTGTTTTCAATAATATAATGAATGCTGATTTATTTAATAAATGCACAATAATGCAATATGGCTTTATAATCACATGTATACGCAATATATGATCCATAGTAGCTAATCATAGTAATATATCGAATATAAACGTAACCATAAAGCAATAATATGATAGTTTTAAATGCAGAGTTTTAGGTATTTTCCTTTTTCCGCTCCTCTGTTGGCCTAGGCACGTTTAGTGTCTTATTTGAAGCCTGGGCTTCCTCCCTTTAACTTTTAATTATATTCTTTGAGAACATAGGCTCCTGGAAACTTGGGTCTTCCCTGGTGACCTACGTACACCAGTTTTTATATTTTATTATTCTCTTTTTCGGTACTTCTACATTCACTGCACCTAGGCAACCAGTGAATCGTCATGTACCACTGTGGACCTAGATCCACAACATGTTATTAAACAGTTTATTAAAATAACAAAATATGTAAAGTCACATGCGCAAACAAGTAAATAAAGCAGTAGTATGACGTCCCACATTGCCTGAGAATGGAGATGTGCTTATATGTATAAATGCACCATTTATGACACAACGCGTTTTAAAGCCGTGATGGCCATGAACTTATCAGAACTCCGCAGTTAAGCATGCTTCTGCGAGAGCAGTACCAGGATGGGTGACCTCCTGGGAAGTTTGGTTCGGGGGAGCCAAAAGCGGACAATATTATGTCATTGAGGGTGCGTCGTTACAAATGGTATCAAAGCCATTGCCTAGCCTAGGACGGTGGGAGCTTGCACAAGCCCATGAGGGTTGCTAGCAGGCACTCGCTGTGACGCTAAGAATAGGGTGATCCCATGAGGGTCGCTAGCGGGGACTCTGGGTCCCAAGAGGGGGTGATTGTGACGTCCCACATCGCCTAGGAATGGAGATGTGCTTATATGTATAAATGCACCATTTATGACACAACGCGTTTTAAAGTCGTGATAGCCATGAACCTATCAGAACTCCGCAGTTAAGCGTACTTTTGCGAGAGCAGTACCAAAATGGGTGACCTCCTAGGAAGTCTGGTTCTGGGGAGCTAAAAGCGGACAATATTGTGTCATTGAGGGTGGGTTGTTACAAGTAGATACAATATTATAGGAAAAATCCACCAGGAAGTATAGAGATACTTACAGCCCTTTGTGTAGTTCTCATAATAGTTCATTCTCTGCAATAAATATATATTTACATACAAAGTGTTAACATCATTATTTTTAGATATTAATTATATTCATTTAGGTACACTTATTTGGCAAGCCAATTATATCAATTATCATTATGAGTTTATGGAACTCAAAATGATAGTTATACACCAAACTTAGCATATAATTTCCATCATTGATTAATATCATAAAATTAGCCATTCACTAATTTTAAAATCTCAAGCTCAGCTGATTACCAATTTAGTTAGTAAAATATTAACAAAAGCCATTAATTAATATTTTACAATTTAACTAACAGAAGCATAAAAGTTCTCCCAGCTTACTTAGTTAAACAAACTAAAGCAACTACCCAACTTCAACTAAAAGATCAATCTTCAAAGCCATAAGAATTTGGCCAATCTCATCCGAACAGGGGACACAACAATCGGCTAAAACAGAGGGTACATGCAGCAAAATCAAGGGAAAGATACAATAGAAAATCCATTTCAAAATCAACATCAAATTATAATCCAAAACACCCATCCTAAATCAGTCCTTCCAGAAAATACCCAGCATCAAACTTATATAGAAATCTCCCAAACATGGGCACAGGGGATCACATGGCCGAACACACACACACAAAACACACCCACTGGCTGGAACAGGAACCACAACAAAATACCCATAATTAGTCAAAAACAGGGAATACACAAACAGCCAAGAATCATCAACAACCAACCATAATCATCACATCAAATAAATCAACAACAATCCAAATTAATTATTAGATTTACTTTAGAATTCTTTAGGAATTTACCTAGAAAATCCACCGAGAATGATGGTGAAATCGGTCAGAAATAGTTGCTGAAAATCACTTCTTAAGCCACCAGAAATCGCCAGCGTTGACCACCATTGATCGGGTCGTCTTCGGGTTTGATGGGTCGTTCGGGGTTTTGCACTCACATCGGAAATCGACTTGTCTCTCCGGAAATCGGCCTCTGCTTTGCTGGACGACGCCGTCAGCCCATCGTCGACCCACCAAAAATTGGGCTTCCAGTCAGCCATTGGTGCTGACCCACGGACGTGGGTCTGGGTCCCTCTGGTCTTACCCAGGTTCTCTCTCTCTCTCTCTCTCTCTCTCTCTCTCTCTCTCTCTCTTTCTTAGTGATTATTCCTTTCTGACGGTCTCTCCATCTCTGGCTCTCCACGATCTCTCTCTCCCTCAGTCGGCTTTTCTGTTCTCTTCTGGGAGAAGAACAGGAAGAGCAAGGAGGGGAAAGAAGAATCGTGGAAGAGGGAAAAGAAAGAGAGAAAGGAAAAGGAGAAGAAATAAAGAAGATTGGAAGAACAACTGGGGCTTGTTTGGTAAGTAATTGTGTTGTGAAATATTTGTGTGTTGTATAGTAAGAAGTGATTGATGTGATATAAAATTTAAGAATGTTTTGAAAAAGTTTTGTTTTGTAGTGAGTTTTTTTTATTTGAATAGTAATAAAAAATGATTGATGTGGTATAAAAAGTGTAAAAAAGTTAGAATGTTTTTTATTTGATTTTTTTTTAAAGAAGTGAAAAGAAATAGTGGGAGGGGGAAATTGTTTACCAAACTAACCCTGGGTTTCTCTCCCCTTTTTTACTCTTATTTGGACATAAGGAAAAAGAACAAAATAACAAAGATGAAAGAAAATTGAAGAATATAAGATGAGGTGCGAGAATTACAGAAAGGTTGCTGGTCAATTTATAGACTTGAGCAACTTGAGCTTTAAGTTTCGTTAACTGAAGTTAAATTTTTTAATCTTAGTACATATGACGACCCTTTTTTTCTTTTTTCTTTTTTTATACAAAACATGAAATGAGTCATCGCAGTGGCATGACTACGTGTCGCTCAGCCAACATAGACACATGCCTCATAACATGTACCTGATATACAGAGTTACATCTACAGCGGAATAAATCATAATACCATTGCACATAACGGAAAAGCATAACTATAAATAAACCTGTTATCTATTCAAATGTGAGCCATAAGACAAGTCTATCCGTTTAAAGTTTAACTACACATTACTATTACAAAAGAATGGCTTATACAAAAATATATATGACACACATGTCACAAGCCATATACAAAAGTACCCAAAATGAGGACACCACAGTCCTATCCCACTACGATTGCCGCTACGGGCTTCAATCGTAGTAACCCAAATAGTATGCTACCGGATCATCATCCGCCTCAGGAGTACCTGCAATCACAGGAATATCATCTACACGGTTGTCGTGGTATCCACATCCGCATAGATGAAATGATGAGTTCACTACCTTAGTATAAAACATACTAAGACCTCAATGGTATAGGACTAACTAAGTTTTCACAAAGAACCAACCTTTATTTTTGTTTTTAGTCATGCGAGCACTATATTAGCCACAATTTACCAATAGCTAATGCAGCAAACACTAACTATTCAGAAAACATTTAAAACATACTATATAGCTGTGAAAATATGTAGAAGTTCCAGTCATCCCTCCTTGGAAGTTTCTACATATAGTCCCCTCTATAGTAATACTTTTCGTTGGTCGCTCAAACATATTTGCACACGATCACTCCATCACAGATATCACGTATACACATAAGTCTTAAGCAAGGAACATGGCATCTTAATTTTCCATACTAGGATAACATCCTTCAACAAAACACTCGCAACACCATCTCTAATCGTATTTCATATTCGTACCTTGAACGTCAGTAGATCATGAGAGCACTAGAGTTAAACTCAATCATGCTAACACATCTTTCATGAAGAATAAGAACAGTCAACCTTCCTACTCATAGACATGCCATTACTCGCACCTGGGTAGTCATATATCCATGTACTTTCAAGTTCAATGTATGACATTTTAACACATGCGACTATCCGATAGAAATATACATAAGCTCTTTTCCATTAAAACTCTTATGCATACTAATACATCTAATAAAAGCTACTCATAACATAAAAACATCACTCGTAAAACAATGCTACACATGATATGCATGAATTGGGGCTAATAATGCTGCTAATACTGATATGCTGCTGATACTGATATGTTGCTGATATTGTTATACTGCTGATACTGTTATGCTGCTGATACTGATATACTGATACTGCTATTACTGCTGGTGTATGTATGCTCTATACTACATGCTCTATGCTATGTGCTTGACCAATATATGTTTCACTACTGTATCATGCTATAAAATCATGCAGTTGCAAAATCACGTCCTCTTAAAACTAAACAAATCCAACATTTCACCAAATTCTTTGAAATCATTTCATAACTTAGTTTCTCATAAAACATAAACAATTTCAACATAACATGTTCTCAAACTCAAAACTTAGCTTCATAAAACATAAACAGTTTCAACATAACATGTTCTTTAACAATTAGCATAATTCAAATCCCAACCGTAGATCATACTCAAACACTTTAAATCAATTCAACACATTTCACTCTTGCACCATTTCTTAAACATCATTGATATAGTTTAAACATAATCGAAACTAATCAAATTATCTCAAAGCATATAATTCATCATATGGTCGGTTCAGATTCATAAAACAATATACATTTTATAAATCCATAATACATAAAAATATAATTTTCCTCAGTGAGTAGAATACCCACCTCAAGTCGCTTGTACTTCCAAATATCCAAACGACTCTAAGCTCAACTGTAAAGTGCCGCTAAAATTCAACACATTGCATTAGTTAGCATTCTAACTAATAATCACATAAGGTAGCTTTTGAATCGCACAAAAGCCAGATTGCTAATTTACCCATAAAACTCTAAAATTCCTGAACATTTATCTAAAATTTCTATTCACTTTATTAAACCCAATATTGTTAACCCATAAGCATTGCTTAGGGTTAATCACTATAAAATAGCATTTTAACACATACCCAAAAACTAACGTCTATGCGAAACTTACCAAAAAATTCACCAAGAAAAGACCAAATGCTTGGGATGCTCCTGACAACTCCAACCCACACCAAACCTAGAGAAAACACCAAGTTAAGCTCATTTCTACAAGATTTATTAAAAACCTCCAAAAATTGCGAGTTTAACTAAATACCTCAAAACGTTCGATCAAAACATAGATTGGGCTTCGAGGATTACGTTATCGAAGTCGGATCTAAGATTGGACGGCTGGAGTTCAAGATATAACGGTTTGTAGGTGGAAAAACCGAGAGAAATTGCGAGGGAAACGGAGTTGTTGAGAAGAAAAAGGCGTTCTACCCTCTTTAATTCGAACCCCATCCGGACGGGCATCACAAACCGTCCGAACTCGTACCATTTAAGAAGACCATCTGGACGGGCACTAACCATCATCCGGACGCGCGCCGTTTAAGAAGACATGCGCCACATAGCAGGCCGTCCGGACAGGCACTGACTACCGTCCGGACGCACACCGTTTAAGTAGCCAAGCGCCACACGTTGCAAACCGTCCAGATGCACGTGAAATAAGGCGTCCGCCACGTGATGATAAGGTACCGTCCAGACGAGCCTGTTGAGCCGTCCGGACACGCCATTTCAATTTTATTTATTTAATTCATTTTTCGCATTTTATTCCATTTCTCACATATTTTCTCCTTGTATAATTTATTTATTTGACCCATATAATATTCTATGCGCGTCCTATTATATTTTCCAGTTGTCTAATTAATTTTAGTCATTTATCCCATTGCATTTTTATTCTTAACATAGCAAATAATATTAGGGACATCACAGTACATTTAACTAAAGTTAAGTTTTATCCTAGTTAGATTAACCTTAGTTAATCTATAAAAATATCTAGTTAACCCATAGTTAACTTTTATCTAGTTAAATTAACTAGAGTTACTTTTTAATAAAAACTAATTATTATTAATCATAAGTATTTTTATATCAGGTCTTTCTCATTTAATATCTCACTAGGGTATAATTTTAAATCCGTTTTTAGCCCAATTCGTTTCATAATTAATGTTAATTTTTAAATAACATTATTGCACTGATAATATTATTATATCAAATAATATTAGGCCAAAATAATATTATGTGCAATAAATGTTTCACAATAATATTATATATCAATAATATTATTCCTTAAAATATTCTCATATATTAATATTAGGAATATTATTATCTCATCTAATTTAACAAATATTTGTCTATTATCAAATAGGAACAGGTGACGCATAAATATGCAATTATCAGAATAATGTCGATCGAGCTATTATCAATCGACAGGTCGATCGAGCGATGGTAGAGCAATAAGTCGATCGATCAGCAAAAACGGTCGATTGAGCGATTAAAAGTGTGAATTAATCAATACGGGTCTTAAATTCTATTTAAGGCGCTCTGTCTTAAAATCTGGGGTATTACAAATTCTCAATAGAAAATACAATTAGTAGAACTGAAATCAAAACCCACACATTTTATCAATCACCCATAGCCACCAAACCCCAAAATCAAAGCCTCAATAAGTGGAAAATAGACGGAAAAAAAAAAAAAAAAAAAAAAAAAAAAAAAAAGGTTTGATCTCACTGTTAACCTCTTTGGTAATGATGTTATTTTTTGGGTTAAAAACCTAACACCAGTAAAGTCCAAAGAGTAGAGAAAGAAGATCATTTGTAATAGAATCATCAATACTATTAGCATGTAGATTACTTTTTAGGGTTAATTTAACAATTTTTTTTTTTCACCTACAGTTTCATTTTATATTATAATAATACTTCGTTTATGATTAAAAATTGATATGGAATTGCCTTAAGGCTTCTTAACAAGTTTAACAAAAAAAAATACATAGGCCTTTAGGCAATTCCATCCTATTAGTTTAATAATTTCAAGTTTAAAAATTAACTGGAATTTGTATTTCGCCTTAAAAAGCCTTTTAAGCAATTCCATCCTATTATCATTTATTTTTTCCCAGCTACGGGAAAATCATTTTGTATTTACTGCCTCTTAAGAAAATTTGAGATAGAATTGCCTAAATTAAGGCTTCTTTTCTCGTAGTATTCACCTTTTTTTTTTTTTTTACTGATTGCTAATTTTTAATCCTTTTCGTTAGGCATTCCATTTCTCATTTTAATCCTGTATTTTTGACTGTAAAGTTAAAACTTGAGAATAAAGATAAAACAATATTAGAATCTAAAACAATCAATTGCCATGGATACATGCACTCTAGAGAAGCAATGGAGCATCTTTCTAAGAGAACATTGTATTAGTATGTGTGGAGTCCCATCATAAATGTGTATTAGGTCAAATTGGACTATATAAGTGATTGCAATGAACCCTAATTGTGATTAGTCCTTTTGGATATGAAGTCGTTAGTTTGTCCAATATCACAACGCTTTTTCTACAAACTACTCACAAAAAGTTCTCGAATATCGTTGCAAATGAACTAGAATCACAATACATTTATCAAAACAGAGTTGTTACTCTTAACACAAAATTGACTTGTCACTAGGAACGGAATGAAGATTTGTCATCAAAAGGCCAAATCATAAATGAGGGGTAAAACCTTATTTTGATAGAGTAATACTAAGCTTCAGGCGCCTATTTATTACAACAATTTCATATCGGCTGACATGACGTGTTTTAAGTGACTTTACATGTTAGGCCAAGTTTTCTTGTAGCCCCCCCGTTTCGTCCATGCTTGTCAAGGCGTAAAAGATGTACAATAAACATTTTATGATACATATCAAAAATTATAATTCCAGATTATATGGCAAAAGATCTAAAGATTCAATACACAATTGAATAATGTTATAGACCATAGGCAAAAAGATTGAATGTTTTCTAACAATTTACTCGGGGAATAGGAACACTTATGGCTGGACTTGCAAATGTTACCGGCCTTCCATAATTGAAACTGTTGCACCACTCACAGAATATATTTCTATCATGCTGCTATTAATTGGGTTTGCCTTCAACATACTTCTCATATTTAAGAAAGTAGGTTCCTTGGGATAAGGTAGAACTCCACTTTCATTGTTAAGCATGGCGACAATGTAAGACATGGTAGGTCTATCCTCTGCACTTTCTTGAAGACATAGGAGAGCTATGTTAACATATCTCAATACCATCTGCATAGAAGATATATCATCAAGTAGTGGATCCACCAAGTATGATCCTCTATCACTTGTCCATCATTCCCATGCCTTAAAATCCCCCCCCCCAAAAAAAAGGAAAATTGGAGGATGTTAGAATGATGGATAATGATTAAATACATAACTTTCTATTAGTTTAAGCTTTTGAGACTAGTAGTCATTTTATACTCTACCTAGTGTACTAAAATTTCAAAAATAGAGGACTAATTTTGTTTTAATAACAATGAATACACAGTTGTTCAACTACTCATAGCTATGAATCAAAGTGTTTTCCATTTCTACAACAAAAGATGCAAAAAAGATACTCACATATCCAATAAGATGGAAACAGTCAGTTTGATAAAAACCAGTATTCTTCCTGCCACTCACAATCTCTAACAATAAGACGCCAAAACTAAAGACATCAGATTTGATTGAAAAGAGGCCTTCCAAAGCATATTCAGGAGACATATAACCACTGTGCACATCATCAAGTTTAAAATATTAGTAATTGCATGTTTTATGTTGATTTTTATAATTCAGAAGTTCCCTTCATATTACTTACTAAGTGCCAACAATCCTTTTTGTATTTGCTTGTGACTCATTTCCTCCAAATATTCTTGCCATTCCGAAATCTGATCTCTTGGGATTCATATCGATGTCCAACAAAATATTGCTAGGCTTCAAGTCCCTATGAATAATCTTTTACCTGGAATATTGATGAAGATAAAGAAGCCCTTGAGCAATTCCTTCAATGATTCCAACACGAGTCCTCCAATCTAATACACTGCGCTTCTCTTGATCTGCTTTACATATATGCGTAAAGTGACAATTAGTAAGCCATGCACATGCAAAGGACCATAAAAATCAAACACACATATATATCAAAATTTGAGATATTACAAACCAAAAAGGAAGAAATCCAAGCTTTTATTGGGCATATACTCATAAACTAGTATCTTTTTATCTCGTTCAATGCAGCAACCCAAAAGTCTAACAAGATTCTTGTGTTGGAGCTTCGCTATGAGCATTGCTTCATTTTTTAGCTCCTCCCAACCTTGCCTAGATCTTTTTGAAAGTCTTTTTAAAGCTACCTCGACCCCTTTGAGTAATATTCCCTGAAATTTGTTGTTGTGAAACATACAAGAAAAAAATAAAAAAGTAAGCTACATTAATAAGAAATCCATTACCAATGATAAAGGCTAATCCTTTTAACTCTAAAACAAGCAACCTATTTTAAGAAACAAGAATCAAATGAAAACATTTTTTTTGTTGTAGAACCTCTGGTCCTTAAGCCAAGAGTAGAGACCAACATTACGGATTTAGACATAGAAAAATCAATGCATTGACACTTTAGGAGTATTTAGTGAGATCATAATGTATCATATTGAGACATCACTCAACCTAAAAGCTTAATCATATCTATTTGGACACAACTATACTATATTAACCACTCAAACTTGTGATATCTTTTGAAAGCGGGTCTCAATCTTTTTATACTCACATGTATGTGTATACTCAATGTTAACTATTGACTGATTGACAAACTTATATTAAGTATCCAATTACATATAAGACTAACACATACCAAGCAAAATTTTATCACAGTAAAACTTTATCTGAATTGGTATACAGAGTAGCTTCACAGCATAAACATCAACAAAAGTGGGACATGCCCTTTTGTGCTTGTTAACTTGCATTCTATATCCAAAGCATTGCGTTTAGGGACAATGAACCATACCTTGTAAACAGGTCCAAAACCACCCTCTCCGAGCTTATTTGCATATGAGAAATTATCAGTTGCAGCAGAAACACTTGCAAAATTGAATAAGGGCATTTGGACTTCTCCATGCTCCGAATTATTAGCCTTTAGGGTCATGCCCAAATCTAACAGTAACAAATCCTCCCCTGAATGATGAACAACACATATTTAAGGATATAAGTTTAGATTGCTAAAATAACGTAGTAAACTATGCTTTACTCACCCTTCCTTCTCAGCTTTCTCCTCACATAATAAACACAAAGGCCCAATGTAGCAACCACTGCGATGGATGCAGTCGGAAAGACAATTTTCCATATATCCTTCAAATTCTTAAATCCTGCATCTGTTACAGTTGCATTTGTTGAGTTTGTGTCTGCAAAAGGAAATCAGATAAATAAATAATGTAGACATTGATATACAGATTGGCAATGCCTAGAGGTAACTCTTCAAAAATATTTCAGTCACAGAACTTGTTAATTAGAGGAAGAAAGCAGCAGAACAGCAATAATAATCATCAAAATAACTAATAAAAACCTTGGAGAATCAAGTCCGGACGAGCAAGTTTCAGATGGAAGTCTTGTTTTTATGTATTATCTTCTGAGAATTGTTTCATATTTAACAGAGGACCTTCCCATACCAGGCAGCGATGCTCTTGATCATAAGCATAACCGGTACAATTGCAGTTTTTCAAGCAAACTGATTCGCACTCTGAAGCATTGCCAACGTACGGCAACGGCTGGGGATTACTGGGCAAAAAAACTTTAGGAATGGGAAGAAACCCAGGTTTCTGAACAACATCGCTGCACGGAAAATCTGTTATTCTCTTACATCCTTGAGTAGTATTGGGTTTGAATGCTGGCAAACAGTCGCATGGCTCAGCGGCTGTCTCACTGCATATGCTGAATTCACCGCAAAAAGCATAAGCCCCACACGTTAATAATCTGGACAAATTTAAAGAAGATTGCAAACTGTTTGACGATATTGTCTGCAGTCGAAGCTCCCCGTTTACACTCAACGACACTCTTCTAAATTCAGAAGGATAATTATTACTAGTAGTGTAAGAAATGTTGTCCCCATAAATGTCGAACATATCAGCTAGCTGACCAATGAGTGGAGTAGTCCAGTATGGTTCAGACCCCTTCATTAAGATTAGTTCTTTCCGAGAACCCAGATGCAGAGTGAAAAGACCAGGAGAAGGGTCTTTATTGCTTTTCCAAGATGTTAATGACCATCCTGTCTTATAATCTTTAATCATCATTCCGGGCAAAAGAGTATCAGTAGGATAGTCAAAGCTTTGCCACAAAACACCTAAGGCTGTGTTGTTTAGTATAAGATTACCTGTATCTAATAGCCTGGCATAGGTATTGTTGCCACCTGAAGCGTTAGTCAGAAGGTGCAACAATGTGCCATCGGATATTGCAAGATTCCCATCCGCGTTGAAGGTAAGAACGGCAGAGGAGTTTGGGAATGGCTGCTCCCTGTTTGCAACCCAAACTACGTTGCGGTCAGAAGCATGAGAGAACCGTATTCCCACGTGATACTTTGTCAAGTTTTCTTGATAAAAGAAACAAAGTTTGTACATTCCGTTGGCAGATTGAATGTAGTCCGATGTGGTCAGTGATTGTCCTGGTCGGATAGTATCAGTGACGGTAGCATTGGTGAACTGCAAACCAAGGCAGAACAAAAACAGCAGGGAAATTCTACTGCTCATATTTGTATCAGGCAGCACAGACTACTCAATTTGCTTAAGTATGGTGTTCTTTTTGGGTGTATATATAGAGTTCGACCAGGCTGCAATTTGTCATGAGCTTTCCTATGAAAAATGTGTAGCCTTCCATTTCTCGTTTGATTTTCCACCCGTCAAAGGGAGAAAATTATTAACTTCCACTTTATATAAAGTTAGACCCGTGGTGTCTCCGCTCTCCAATCCAAACTGTTGGAGCGTTCCTAGTCAGCAGATTTACGCTTACATTTCATGCATCGATCTATCCTTGAATCATTGCTGTTAAACTTCTATTTTCCATGTTATCAGATTTACGACTTGAATAATCAAGTCTAATTCAAGTTGTTTTTTTTTTTTTTAGATAGTCTTATTCAAGTCTTGAGTCTTGATTGTTCTTAATAATTAATTCGAATTGGGTTTATGAAGTTGCACCAGAGTTTCACTCATTTTTCAACTTGGAACGGAACGAAGACTGCCGCTCGTTTTCTAGGTAGAGTGACTATTTTATTAAGAACGAATTGACTATTCTCGTTTTCTAGTTAGAATTACTATTTTATCAAGAACGAATTAACTATTCTTATTCTTTGATTTGGTCGTAACGTCAAAATAAAACACTAAATTAATATGTATTATTTTGTTTTGAAGCGGGCTTTGAGCCCTCCAAGGGCTGTGGGTCTACTTCGAGTCTTCAACAGTCGAAGGCGACGAAGACAGTCGAGTTGGGTGGCGGATTGTCTGCTCCAACCAGTGTTGGGTTGTCTGCTCCGACCAGATGAGTTTTCTTTTCTTCCCGAAGACACCGGTCCTTGTTTGATGGTCGTTGATCAACCTGGTTCAGAGGGACATGCAAATCTCTCAGGGCCAGTTTCTTCTGATCTAGCATTTGCCTCTGGGTCTCCAAGTTTGGCGTTGCTAGTGATCTCTTCCCTTTTGTTATGTGCGCCTAGGTTCCTAAGATGGAAAGACGTATCAGAGAGTTGGAAGTGAAGCCGTGTGTTTAACAAGACAAGAGACCTTCGTACCGAGTAATTCTATTAGTACATTAAATGTTCATCAAGTACCCATCAAAAAATAAGGTGACTTTTAAAATCATTATTTGATCAAAATTATCATTTAATCAATCACACGTTCAATGGTGATTTTAAAAACTACTTCACTTTTTTATAGACACATTATGGACAGAATTACTCCTTCATACCATGACTCAAGAAGACTCATGCAATGGAAACCACGTGGCTTCCATTCAATTTTCCAAAAAAGTTCAATCATTAAGGAAGTGTGCACCAGCTTTGAAGGGCTATTAGTAATATTGTTGCAGGTTGTGATTTAGATGTGGTTTATTTGTATTAGATAACAAAATTACTTTTTACTTCTTTTTTAAAAAAATATCTTACAATAAATTCCTTTAGTTTCTCCTCTATAGATTAAATACTCTTTTTTTATTCTTATTTTATTCTTTTTTTTGTTTCCTACTTTTATTTTTTTATTCATTTTTTTCTTCTCTCCTCTCTTGTCTTCTTCGTCCTCTCTCTCTCTCAAAACCCATCACCCAACTGCGCTGATCATTAAAATCACAGTCCAGTCGCTGTCGCCGAAGCCTAATGTCAATAATTCCAATCAAGGCGAAGAAATCTAGGTGGAAAATTCACAGAGTAGTGGCGGATCCATTTTCCACTGGTCTACAAATTCCACGGTTTTCTCTTTAGGATTTATTTATCCTCCGCAAAATAAATGCCCTGTTTATTTCCAGTACCTCAAGAGGGCCCGAATCACTCGCCAAACCAACTCGTTCTTGACCCGGTGACCAGGTTTCTTGTGCTTCCGTCAGAATCAAACTCGCATCCGACCGAGCTTGTCGGAGTCGTCATCGGAGACCAAGATTGATAGGCTGTTGTTGCTGAACATTGATCGTGTATGGTGGTTGCAAGAATTTCAAGGGATCGTAGGAAGAAGATGAACGAAGCTGTGTGGGTGACAAAGAAGAGGCCGCAGAAAGAAGAGAGGAGAGAGGAGTTTATATTAAAATAATAGGTAGGAAGGAGTTACTGTACATTCCCAAGCAAGTTATCTAAATATAGCTAGGCATCTACCGTAGGAAAAAAAATTTTGGTGTTTTTAATTAAATTTTTTCTATTTAAAAAAAAAAAAAAACCCACTTATAAGACATCCGCTCTTAATTGTATTGGAAAATGCTATACTTACACCCAAACTCCTACAACATTTTTTCACAACCTGATGTGGAATTTCCACATCAGATTTTTTTTTTTCTTTTCTAAAATGAAAACTCTCTCTCTCTCTCTCTCTCTCTCTCTCTCTCTCTCTCTCTCTCTCTCTCTCTCTCTCTCTCTCTCTCTCTCTCTCTCTCTCTCTCTCTCGTTCTTCTCTCCTCTTGCTCTTCTCTCTCTCATTCTTCTTCTTTTCTCTTCCGGTCGGCAACTGCAAACGGAGACAGTGACGGAGAGAGCCGGAGCTGGACGGGATCCGGCACTTTCCTAGCCAGAATGGCCAGATCCAAGCCCACTGGCCGGGATCTGGTCGTTCCCCGGCCGTTTTGGCTGGGGATCTAGTCCTTCCCGGCCGGATCCTGGCCGGCTGGCCGGGACTCGGCCCTTTCTCGGCCAGAACGGCCGGATCCTAGCCAACTGGCCGAGATCTGGCCGTTCCCCGGTATTGGACCACAAAGGGTGCAAACCCAAGTGTAGGTTTTCGCAAGTAATAATTCTCGGTAAGTACGAGGTCGATCCACAGGGAATGGTAGATACTAAGTAAAATTCTTATTATTGTACAAAAAAAAATAAATTTAATGAATTTTTCCACTAAAAAGTGGAGCAATGGATAAATGATAAACTAAACTAAATTAATAAAAAAGAAAACGCTAAGGCTTCAAGGATCCACCTAGCAATTTATTACATATTCTTGAGACATAATATAAAATTAGATCAAACATGGGTTGATTAAGAATTTGATTTCATAAACATGACACAAAAAATTAAGCATTCAAAATATTTTCGAATCATAACAAATCAAACAAAGTAAGCATTTGATATAAACAAAAATCATAATGAATCAAAATAAACTTGTATCATTAAATTACTCTCAAATAAAAAATCAACCCCAAATTTAATTAATAATATAAGAGCATCAAGAATACATAATAAAAAAATACTAAGCTTCACCCCTAGCCTTAGCTAGAGATTTAGCCGCTCAAACAATAAAACCAGTTTGGAGCCTCCATAACTGCCCTCTCCTCTGGCTTTTCCCTCCTTCACTTCTTCGCTTCTTCCTCCGGGGCTCTCTTTTCTTAAGACCAAAACATGGTATTTATAGTGCTTCCGAGGTCTTTTTGGGTTTTTCTTGGTGGTCAAGCTAAGGAAAGAATCACATCTTGCATTAATTGCACAGCAGCCCGAGGATGGAAATAAATCAGATCTTGAATCCATGTGTCTTGGTAAAAATTATGGAAAGAAATCATGACATGTCAATCTGATTTGTGCTCCACACGTCCATCACCAGGTATATATGGAAAGAATATGAACTTGTGCATGGAAGGCATTTGCTTTGGAAAGAAATCTGATTGATATGGTCTCCTAGTTGTACAAATCCTTTGAAATTTCAATCCAAGTAGGAAAAAGACTCCAAAATTCGCACACATTAGCGTTCTTTTATTGCGGGGCAATTTGGGCATAGTAAAAGTCCGAAATAGGAAAAACCTATTTCAAACTTATTTGTTGCATTTTTCATTAGCTTTCTAACGCCACCAAATTCAATGCAATCCAATTCTTGAGCCGAAAGTTATGATGAAAATAAAGTGATGTGCTTAATCTGGATTCTTTCCATAAATAAAGGATTTTGCCACTTCATTCAAATCTTGGAATTTGAAGGATTTTCTTCCAAAACCTTTTTGCCAATAACGTGTAGAGTTGCTACCTCAATCTTATTTTCCAGCTTCTTTGTCAATTTCACCAAGTGGTCCAGTCGCTTGAAAGCAACAACAATTCCTACAAAAAGAAATACAATTCATTGCATTTATATCAATTTAAGCTCAAATTTAATAATTAAACATTATTCCACAATTAAGTATTAAATGCAATAATTATGACAAAACATAGTATGATAATGCTTATTTTAATAGAGAAATATAAATATGCACTTTTAAGCACTTATCACCCGGCCAGAACGGCCGAAGATCTGGCCCTTTCCCAGCTGGCTGGCCGGCCGGGATCTAGTCGTCCCCCAGCCAGAACGGCCGGGGATCAAGCCCTTTCCCAGCCAGAACGGCCGAATCGGTTGGAGAAGGGCTAGATCGGGTGGCCGGAGGTGGGAGGTGAGGGAAGATGGAGGGAGGTGGGACAGGAGAGAAGATGGAGGGAGGAGGTGGAGAGGAAAAAAAAAAAAAAAAAAATCTGATGTGGAATGCCACATCAGGTTGTGGAGATTTGGTTGTAGAGATTTGGGTGTAAGTGTAGCAGCCCTCGTATTTCCCTAAAATGATTCCAAACTGTTATGGAATGTGATAGTACGCGGGTTATGGCCAGCAGCTTAGTGGGTCGATAAACATTGTAGTGAGTTGCGTGTCCAGTCGTGTAGTGGTCAGTTAATTAGCAATATAGTGGGTCAATTAATGAGTTAGTGGGTACAACCACTACTGGCAGTTACCCGAGTCAGTTATATATGTTAGTCTTTCATGTATTTAAACACACCAATGAATGAATGAAATTATATTTTGAATTGTTAAACATAAAGCCATGTGCTTATGTGTGTGTGTGGAGGAATAGCTCCTCGAAGTGCTATATTATTATTATCGATTATCTAGGTTCATAACAAGCGATGCCAGGAGGACATAAATCGAAGGAAGAACTCCTCAAATCAAGGCAGAAAGTAATAGTAAAAGAGAATAAGTCTGGCAAGAACCTCTCTACAAATATACTTATAAAAAATAAAAATAAAACAAGTTAATTAATTAATTAGTTAAATGAAAGATGATTTCATGTTGCTCATGTTGAGAAGACACTATTCATCGAGACTGAAACCCAAGTACTCTAATAGTGGAGTGCACGACTCAGCCCATAGTTCTTTTTCTTATTCCTCTCTATCTGTGCCCCTCTTTCCTTCTCTTCGCCTCATTTCTACGCAGTTCATATGATGTTTGTGTTTTGTCGTCCAAAAGTTGGTTGAACTATGGCAATAAGAGTGAAATCCTTTGTTCTTACTATTTCCATTTGCATTTTTAGCCGTTAACACAGAGACACATTCAAGAAACATAAAAGAAATTATATTTATTGTTGGGTTTTTAATTATTGGTAAATTCCGTGTCAAAACTTAATTGGTTTATTCAAGAAAGGTAAAAGCCAAGTAGGGAAGAATATTGCAGAGTATTCCTCAAGAAAATGAAAGAGCTAAGAAAGAAAGAATATTGCAAAATATTCTTCAAGAAAAGGAAAGAGTTGAATAGTAAAAATATTGCAGAATATATTAATTAAGAAATGAAAGATTTGTGATGTGAAAAAAAAAAAAAAAAATAGAGTCAAGATTGTTGGGCCGCGTACAATAAGACTTGATATTATTCAAGCCTTAAAATCTGATAACACATGGAAAATAGAAGTTTAATAGCACCGATTCAAGAAAAGACCGATGCATCCGTGAAAGCGTCCGTTTTTGTTATTTTAAAATGTGTTATCTGAAAAAAAAAATAATTTTTAAAAACGCAGTTAGGGTTTAATAACCCTAAAAAGTAATCTATATACTAATAGTATTGATGATTCTATATCAAATGATCTTCTTTCTCTACTCTTTGGACTTTACTGGTGTTAGGTTTTTAACCCAAAAACTAACTTCGTTACCAAGAGGTTAACAGTGAGATCAAACCTCTTTATATATATATATATATATATATATATATATATATATATATATATATATATATATATATATATATATATATATAATTTATTTATTTATAGATTTATAGTCCGTCTTTCTTGACCCGTTTCGCGAAACGACGAAGTCAATTCCATTTGATTCTTTGGCCCCGGGCCCCACTGGCATGTGCAGGTAAAAAAAAAAAAAAAAATTAATATGTTGCGCAGGGATCCGGTTTCTGTGCTGTTAAAAAAATGAATGGACCAGATTAAAGAGCAGTAACAGATGTCGTAGATGTAAGGAATAACAAGTAGCACTTGACGCCGTTTGTTTTGAAGAGAAAAAAGTTTTGGTTTTGCACCTTCATCATCTTTTATGCCATTGTTTATGAGCCTGCTTTAATCCTACAAGAATTTCACCAATTTGAATACTTGTGTGTTCTTGAACAAGGATTATAAGTCCCTTGGGCTGCTCTATATAAATCTTTTCACCATTTAGAAAAGCAACTTTGACATCCATTTGATGTACAACAAATTTATAAATAGAAGCAATGGCAAATAACATTTTATATATGCAATTATAGTAAACAGATAATAAGTACTAAATAATCACCATTTGGCATTTGCTTATAGCTTTTAGCTATCAAGCTTGCCTTATACTTATCTATCATATCATCCAGTTTAAGCTTCTTCTTAAACATCTAGTTACAACCATGTGATTTGGTTGGAGGTAACTCAATGAATTTCAAATATGGTTAGACATAATTTATTCCAATTCATTATTTATAGCCTCTAACCAAAACAAATGCATCAAATAGATTTAATTGCTTCACAATAACATGTTGGATCATCATCAACAATACAAGCAATATAATTATTACCGAAATTCATTTCTTTTCTAGCTCGCTTGCTTCTTCTCAATTCTTACAAATCATCAACGAATTTATTAGAAGCAACAGATGATTTATGCAATAACTTTTCCTTATTTTTCAAAGGAAATACATGCTCAAGAAAAACAACATTTTTAGATTAAATAATAGTATTGTAATCTAAAACGTCACTTTTGATAATAGGTAATCTATAGCATGAACTACTGCAAGCATAACCAACAAATTCACAATCACAAATTCTAGAATCAAGTTTCCTTATTTTAGGCTCAGTCAACATAACATTTGCCAAACATCCCCACACTTTGAGGTATTCCAAGATAGACTTAATATCTTTCTAAAAAAAATTTATTAATTTTCTTATGAAACACTTTATTATGAATGTAACAAGCTTTTGCGTATAATTTTGATATAAAATAAATGGGTAGAACTAATGTCATATTAGACATTAAAGTTCTTAGAGATAATTATTGCATTATTTTATCTCAGACGTATCATGTTGAAAAGATGCTTAAAAGATTTGAGCACTTTGATTATTTGTCCATGTTTACACCATATGATTCAAAATACAGTTGGTAAATAATCATGGTGATGATGTTATGCAAGAAAAATATACACAATTCATTGATAGCTTGATATTTTGACAAGCTGTACACGCCCTGATATTGCATATGTTGTTGACATGTTGAGTAGGTATACTTATAATCCTACTATTGGGCATTGAGATGCTATCTCTAAATTGTTGAGATATTTAAAGGGAACAATTAATTTTGGTTTGTCATATTATGATTATTCTCCTTTATTGAAAAGATATTGTGATGCTAACTGAATTTATGATTCAGATGAGCTAAAGTCTATATGTGACTTTATGCGTTTACTTTGGTTGTGTGGACTATCTCTTGGAGGTCCTCAAAACAGACTTGCATAGCAAAGTTTACTATGGAGTCAGAGTTAGTTGCCTTGGAGAATGCAGGAACTGAAGATGAATGGCTAAGAAGTTTATTAATCAATTGATTTGTCTTTATATACTAATTCAGTTCCATTTGTATTTTGATTGTGATTGACAGGCTGCCATAGCTCGAGCAATGAGCAAGATCTATAATAAGAAAAGTGCACAATATTGTGAGGCAGCTTATTGAGACCGGTATAAGTTCCATGGAATGTGTGAGGTCAAAAAGAAATTTTACAAATTCTTTGACCAAGTCACTAGCGAGAAGGCTGGTGAGTAGAGCATCGAGGGGGATAGGACTGATACCCAAATTATGACACTGTGATTGATACCCAACCTCTGTGATTGGAGATCCCATGAATGAGGTTTAATGGGAAACGAAGTCACAAGTGATCATGTTGAGGTACTGTCATTCTATGTTTATCCATTATCTTGTTGAGAAGATAGTGATGAGTCCATCCCTATGGTGTACGACAGTACAAGATGCAGAGTGATTAAGGATGAGTTTAAAAACTCTTAATGGATCCATAGTCCCTACATGTTGGGATGGGGTGTTCCCTGCACACACTCTTGATGGATGCCACCTATGTGAGTGTAGAGGTGGTGCCCCCTCCTATGAGACTAGGGTAGGTCTCTAGAGCACTCATGAAACCCAGGGGCGCATGGCCTGTATAAAGCGCCAACCCGCTATAGAACAACCCAAAATTTTTTTTGGAGAAAGTTATGTGGGTGATAAGTTTGGTCAACTTATAAATCTGGTTAAAAGAGTTTAACTCTACCACGATTCATTAAGTTCCTACTTATTTATCCTAGGTGCGGTTAAAACCTTCGGGTACCACATTGATGCATGCTTTCAATCTCCTTATATTATAATGTTTGTAACATGTGGGGGATTGTTGTATTTGTTACAAACATTATTTATTTTTTGAAGTATTTAAAAATATTACCGTTTCTCAAAATGTTTATGAGTTTTTATTAAGAAGAAAAATCAGTTTTAATAATTTGGCCTTAAAGTGTTTTGACCGTTTATTTTTATTTTTTCTTAAAGAATTATGATGGTTAGTTATAAAATCTCAAAATATAACCGTTGGATGTTTACAAATCATTAAATCTTGTTTTAACCGTTTGGTCATTAAGATACATTAACATTTTAAACGGTTTTGACTATTAATATTTGAAACGTTTTTTTTACCGTTGGTGATTAAAACTCTTGTCTTGGTCATTAAAGAGAAAAAAAAAACTGGTGCTCATTTTTTCATATATATATATATATATATTAAGTTCCCAATGAGTATTTTAGAACTTACTTCTTCTTTGGCTTACAACATATTTTCCAGCGTGTAGTTTATTCCAGAGTGAATTTATTTTAAGCCAAGAAGCTATTTGTTATATTAATATTTTTTCTACAAGAAAAAATATTTTGAAGTCTCCCATTCACTTTGATCAAAGGGTTGTTCTATTTGATCTTCGTTATTGGAAGTGTGTCCAAAAAATGAAGATAGACGCTATAGTCTAATCCTAGGAGGTTGCGTGTCAAGAGATCCGTTCACATCGAGTTATACACTCCGGGAGGCACGAATCAACCTTTAAGGACAACACTCTTGCGTGATTCTACAGCATTATGAGATCTTTCCTTACTTTATTTTTTAATCTCATGTATTATATTTATTTCATTATTATTACTTCGGATTAATATGATCTAGTATCAACAATAATATTTTCAACAAATTATTTGTGTAACAATTAATTATTTAATTGTAAATTTTCATATTACTATTATTTTATTTCAACAAGAATTTTGTGCACCATCCAAAATTATTTCCAACAGGTACTCCTGAGGCGGATGATGATTCGGTAGCATACTATTTGGGTTACTACGATTGAAGCCCGTAGCGGCAGTCATAGTGGGATAGGACTGTGATGTCCTCATTTTGAGTACTTTTGTATATGGCTTGTGACGTGTGTGTCACATATATTTTTGTATAAGCCATTTTTTTTACTAATAGTATTGATGATTCTATTTCAATACTATTAGTAAAAGAACAATCACAACTATGTGCTTGCAAGCTTACTGAGAGAAGAACACATTCCTATATATGCTTATTTCCACTACTGATGACACATCTGATATTTTTCCTTTTATTTGCATTTTACAGAGAAAATGGATCCTCAATGGATGGAGCAGGGTGCTCGAACATTGAATCGAATTGTGAGGGTAGTGGAGAACTTAAAAGAAAACAGTCTGAAGTAGTGTCTGAAACACAATACCCTAATAAATCACCAAAAGATGTTCAAAGTAATCAACAATCAGCACCAAATAATAGTAAAGGGTCCTTCAAGAAACCAAAGGGTCAAAAGCTGGACTGGAGTGTTCTTAGACCGTCGAAGAATCAAAACAAAAGGTCGTGAGCATATAAGATGTTCAGATACACAATTGTGTCAATTTCTTTTCTTATTTGCTTCTGTACTAAAATTTGAATTTGTAATCTCCTGTCTTATTTTTTTTTTTTTATATTAGTTTTCTTAACCAGTCATTAATTTTAGGAGGTAGAATTTAGTTCGTTTGCTTTTTTGAATTTTGTGGGTAATGTTTATGGAATTATGTAATACTTCCCACCTAAAGGGTTTAATAGAAGTTATTAAATCCTTAACTGCGTTTTTAAAAATTATTTTTTCAAATAACACATTTTAAAATAACAAAAACGGACGCTTTCACGGATGCATCGGTCTTTTCTTGAATCGGTGTTATTAAACTTCTATTTTCCATGTGTTTTCAGATTTAAGGCTGAAATAATATCTAGTCTTATTGTACGCGGCCCAACAATCTTGACTCTATTTTTTTTTTTTTTTTAGGATAACAATCTTGACTCTTGATTGTTCTTTGAAAGCAGCCGAGTTTTGGAACAAAACGAAGACTACTACTCGTGTTGCAGGTAAAATGATTATTTTATTAAGAACAAAATAGTTATTTTTATTTTTTAGTTTGGTCGTAACGCTGATATAAAACACTAAATTAATAAGTATTCTTGTGTTTCGTGTAATGACATCTCGATTTTTGCATAGACAACGCAAAATATAATGAAAAATATTTTTTTCTGAACTAGCTGCCACTTTAAGACTTTACGAGACCATCAAATAAGATAATATACATTATGAGTACCTGTAGGCTTGAAGATAGGCTAAATCAGCACAAGTTCTATGGATCAAGCTCGTTGTTGCTGGCACCCATCATCAATCGGCTTGCCAATCAATTGGCCCGCTTAATTTCCTAAGTCAACAGAGGAAATATCCCTATTTACAAAATATTAGTAACAACTTTTAACTTCCCAACCAACAAATTGAGGGCAACTTTGTGATTAAAACTCAAAATTACTTGAAACACATGGTTTGGCTCAAAAGGAGAGGATTGCATCATTTTTTATAAATTATTTGGACAAGGAACTCTCCTCACTCTTTTCATGTGGGACAACCAAAGCTTTGGCTTAATAAGATAGGCTTGCATCCCTTTTATAGATTATTTAGGTGGAGACTTCTCCTTGCTTTCTCGATCCATGTATTAGAGAGGCCTATTGATGGGCTTACAGCCAAACATAATTTTATCATTATGATTTCATTGTCTTACGTTAAACCCCTTTTTATTCCAATTATATAAATATAATTACTTAAATTATAATATTAATCCTATCTTAATTAATAAATATAATTTATTAATACTAAACTTTTATTTATTTTTTTGGCGTTAAAGCAAAAGCTATCCTTTTAGAGTATTCCCGGTAGCCTCATCTTAGCTATTTTAGTGAGTTAATTTGATGAAAATACTAAAAAATCACTTACAGCAGCTTCATTATTTTAACAAAAAAAGTTTTAGTAAGTGAAAATACTCATCAATTTTGATGAGCGATATTCACTTACCAATTCTCTCACCAATTTTGTTTCTCCTTCCTCTCTCACATGATCAGCACACTTTTCTCATTTTTTTCTCCCATTTTCTTCTCCCATCTCCCATCTCTCACACACGATGATGTCCTTATTTCATGAACGTAAAGGTTTTTTTGTCCCTGACATAAACTTTGTGTTTCTTTCATTTATTCTTTCTTTTTTTCTTGAATTTGGTTGAGAAACAAATAAAAAATTTTGTGAATTTCTTAGCAATGATCTAATTTCAAAATAAAGGTGTATGGTAACTTCTTGTATAAAAAAATTAAAGAGAAAAAGAATAAATAAATCTGAAAAAATATTATTTAAATGAAATAATGATAGTGAATAGTTAAAATGGTGAGGCTATTGGTAGAATTTAAAAAAATAATGACTTACCAAAATAAAGAAAAGTAATTTTTAATTACTTTGAGAAGTAAAATTTAATAAAACTATTAAAAATAATTTTATAGATAGGCTTTAAGGCACGATCAAACTTGGTTAGGCAGAATTCCAAATTTCTGTTGGCTGCTGAGAGGGGGCTGCTTACTCATTCAAATGCCTTCTGGAGGGCGATGCACGTGGGAGCGTGGAAGAATAGAGATATCGGTATTTTCTTTTATGGTAAATATATAATGCGCACTTTTCAAATAATCCTAATTGCGGAAATCTTTTTGGCTTGAAATTTTATGAGCGTGTAGATGTGGACGAGACGATCTGATCGACGGGTTGAACGAAGTATATATTTCGAGTTCATTTGCACCCCCTGACAATTGATATTGACGAGAGAACAATAACTTTTTCTGAAAGTTCGGTAGCCTCGATCAATGGGCAAACGAACTCTGCGCAACATGTTAATTTTTTTTTTTTTTTTTTTTTTAACCTGCACATGCCAGTGGGGCCCGGGGCCAAAGAATCAAATGGAATTGACTTCGTCGTTTCGTGAAACGGGTCAAGAAAGACGGACTATAAATCTATAAATAAATAAATTATATATTTATATATAAAAAGAAAAAAGAAAAAAAGGAGGAAGGACTATAAGTCCTTCGGAGGCACTCGAGGATACCATAATGATAGAGGCCCACCCATACTAGCTAGTGAAATAGTTTTGTATCTCATAAGTGTACGAAAGATAGAAGAGTAAGAGCACAAGAAGTTTTCTATTCTTTATTATGAGCGATCGAAACAAGAGAGAAAATTGAGGCAGATGCACCAAAAATATAATGAGATTATGATCGATGTATATATTGAGACTTTGAGTTTAGAATGATTTTATCTTTATTATTTTGTATTTTATTTTGATGGTGAATTTCTTTATAATTCGTCTCAAATTATTGTAAATATCTCACATATTGAGAAAATCACTTAAATTTTGATATTATTTTACATGACTATCTTGTTTTATTCACCATAATTGTGGTACTTTGCACCAAAAAAAAAAAAAAAAAAAAAACACTTTCATAAGGTTACACACAAGCCTATTAGCAAAAAATTTCGAGGCAGCTTAGAAATTTAAGTTTCAAGTCTATTAACAAATTCTGCCGTAGTCATGAAAAAGGTTAAACCTGACTGATCATCTAATTCATGATTAGGATGATGCTGCTTCAAAACTTCATCGTATTTTGCATATATAGTTTGATGAAAGGCAGACCTATGTTCACAATGTACATGTCCCGCAAAACCCCATCAGAGTACATAAACTGGGCATGCATGCAGCAAGAAATCTGCCTAATCCCAATTTACCATTAGGCTATTCCGGTACCTTGCTACCATCTAGTAGACATGCATGCATGCATGCTGTCATCTTTTTAATAGTCCGTCGAAGTGCTAACCGGCCCTCCAAATATGGGTCTCATGTAGGCATCATCAAACTTCCTCCAGTAGAAATTTATGGTGTATACAGGCCTTTCTATCAGCAGGGACAAACTATCCTTTGCACGGCTTATGTTGGTTCCCACAGATTCTTCAAGAGAGAGCAAATGAACGTTCAAGTCCTCGTTTGGAGGAACAGATTCTCGATGCGTGATTTTGATAGTTTCATGATGGGGAATCAGATAGCTTATAAGCGGCTTTGTTAGAAAACCAAACACCTGCAAGTATAAAAAGATACTATCAAAGTCCCTGCAAAATGCCTAAACAAGAATCATCCCCATATTCAGCCAAAGCCAACTGAGAATGCCTAAACAGAATCACAACCAGAATTGGCCTCCCAAAATCATCAACAAAATCACAACCGAAATCTCTCAACTCAGACACCCCTTCGCCATACATACCCAACAGAAAATTATACTTCCAAATAGGTCTTCCAAAACTAAAACCAATTAAATAGGATCACCCCCAACCAAAAACCCAAAATAACCTCATCACTGATTCACAACAAAACCCACAAATTTCTTCTTAATTAGCCATCACAACCAAAATTAAATCACAAAGAAGAGTAACCCTACATAAATTCTCAATAGAAAATACAATTAGTAGAACCGAAATCAAAACCCACACATTTTATCAATCACCCATAGCCACCGAACCCCAAAATCAAAGCCCCAATAAGTGGAAAATAGACGGAAAAAAAAAAAAAAAAAAAAAAAAAAAAAAAAAAAAAAGAGGTTTGATCTCACTGTTAACCTCTTGGTAACGAAGTTAGTTTTTGGGTTAAAAGCCTAACACCAGTAAAGTCCAAAGAGTAGAGAAAGAAGATCATTTGAAATAGAATCATCAATACTATTAGTATATAGATTACTTTTTAAGGTTAAATACCTTTTTGTTTCCATATAATTTAACAATTTTATTTTTTTTCACCTACAGTTTCATTTTATATTATAACGATACTTTGTTTATGTCTAAAAATTAATATAGAATTACTGTAGGTGGAAAAAAAGAAAATGCTTATAGGATGGAAATGCTTAAAGGGCTTCTTAAGGAAAAATACAAATTCCACCTAATTTTTAAACTTGAAATTGTTAAACTAATAGGACAGAATTGCCTAAAGGCTTTTTCTGTCACAGTATTTACCCTTTTTTTTTAATCCCATCTATTTGGCATTCCATTTCTCATTTTAATCCTGTATTTTTTGCTATAAAGTTAAAACTTGAGAATGAAGATAAAACAATATCAGAATCTAAAACAATCAATCGCCGTGGATACGTGCACTCTAGAGAAGCATTGGAACATCTTTCTAAGAAAACATTGTATTAGTATGTGTGGAGTCCCATGATAAAATCAGGTCAAATTGACCTATATAAGTGATTGCAATGAACCCTAATTGTGATTAGTCCTTTTGGATATGAAGTCGTTAGTTCGTCTCATATCACAACACTTTTTCTACAAACAACTCACAAAAAGTTCTCGAATATCATTGCAAATGTACTAGAGTAATCACAATACATTTATCAAAACAGAGTAGTTACTCTTAACACAAAATTGACTTGTCACTAGGGACGGAAAGAAGATTTGTCATCAGGAGGCCAAATCATAAATGAGGGGTAAAACCTTATTTTGATAGAGTAATACTAAGCTTCACACGCCTATTTATTACAACAATTTCATATCGGCTGACATAACGTATTTTAAGTGACTTTACATATTAGCCACTAAAAAAAAAAAAAAAAGAAAAAAGAAAAAAAAAAGCCATGTTTTCCTTCAGCCTCCTCGTTTCGTCAATGCTTGTCAAGGCGTAAAAGATGTACAGTAAACATTTTATGATACATATCAAAAACTATAATTCCAGATTATATGGCAAAAGATCCAAAGATTCAATACACAATTGAATAATGTTATAGACCATAGGCAAAAAGATTGAATGTTTTCTAACAATTTACTTGGGGAATAGGAACACTTATGGCTAGACTTGCAAATGTTACCGGCCTTCCATAATTGAAACTGTTGCACCGCTCACAGAATAGATTTCTATCATTCTGCTATTAATTGGGTTTGCCTTCAACATACTTCTCATATTTAAGAAAGCAGGTTCCTTGGGATAAGGTAGAATTCCACTTTCATTGTTAAGCATGGCGACAATGTCAGACATGGTAGGTCTATCATCTGCACTTTCTTGAAGACATAGGAGAGCTATGTTAACATATCTCAATACCATCTGCATGGAGGATATATCATCAAGTAGTGGATCCACCAAGTCTGATCCTCTATCACTTGTCCATAATTCCCATGCCTTAAAATCCCAAAAAAAAAAAAAAAAGGAAAATTGGAGGATGTTAGAATGATGGTTAATGATTAAATACATAATTTTCTATTAGTTTAAGTTTTTCAGACCAGTAGTCGTTTTATACTCTACCTAGTGTACTAAAATTTCAAAAATAGAGGACTAATTTTGTTTTAATAACAATGAATACACATTTGTTCAACTACTCATAGCTATGAATCAAGGTGTTTTCAATTTCTACAACAAAAGATGCAAATAAGATACTCACATATCCAATAAGATGGAAACAGTCAGTTTGATAGAAACCAGTATTCTTCCTGCCACTCACAATCTCTAACAATAAGACGCCAAAACTAAAGACATCGGATTTGATTGAAAAGAGGCCTTCCAAAGCATATTCAGGAGACATATAACCACTGTACACATCATCAAGTTTAAAATATTAGTAATTGCATGTTTTATGTTGATTTTTATAATTTAGAAGTTCCCTTTTTATATTACTTACTAAGTGCCGGCAATCCTATTTGTATTTGCTTGTGACTCATTTCCTCCAAATATTCGTGCCATTCCGAAATCTGATATCTTGGGATTCATATCGATGTCCAACAAGATATTGCTAGGCTTCAAGTCCCTATGAATAATCCTTAGTCTGGAATATTGATGAAGATAAAGAAGTCCTTGAGCAATTCCTTCAATGACTCCAACGCGAGTCCTCCAACCTAATATCTTGCGCTTCTCATCATCTGCTTTACATTTATGATTAGATTGACAATTAGCAAGTTACATGCATAGGACTATAAAAATCAAACATAACAAAGGGAAGAATTCCATATATATATATATATCAAAATGTGAGATATTACAAACCAAAAAGGAAGAGATCCAAGCTCTTATTGGGCATATACTCATAAACTAGTATCTTTTCATCTCGTTCAATGCAATAGCCCAAAAGTCTAACAAGATTCTTGTGTTGGAGCTTGGCTATGAGCATTGCTTCATTTTTTAGCTCCTCCCAACCTTGCCTAGATCTTTTTGAAAGCCTTTTTACAGCTACCCCGTCCCCTTTGAGTAAGATTCCCTGAAATTTTTTGTTGTGAAAAATACAGGAAAAAAATAAAATAGTAAGCTACTTTAATAAGAAATCCATTACCAATGACAAAGGCCAAACCTTTTAACTCTAAAACAAGCAACCTATTTTAGGAAACAAGAATCAAATGAAAACATTTTGTTGTTGTAGAACCTCTGGTACTTGAGCCAAGATTAGAGACCAACATTCTGGATCTAGAAATAGAAAAACCAATGCATTGACACTTTAAGAGTATTTAGTGAGATCATAATGTATCATATTGAGACATCACTCAACCTAAAAGCTTAATCATATCTATTTGGACACAACTATGCTATATTAACCACTCAAACTTGTGATATCTTTTGAAAGCGGGTCTCAATCTTTTTATACTCACACGTATGCGTATACTCAACATTAACTATCGACTGATTGACAAACTTATATTAAGTATCCAATTACATATAAGACTAACACATACCAAGCAAAATTTTATCACAATAAAACTTTATCTGAATTGGTATACTCAGTGGCTTCACAGGATACACATCTACAGACGTGCCCTTTTGTGCGTGTTAACTTGCATTCTATATCCAAAGCATTGCGTTTAGGGACAATGAACCATACCTTGTAAACAGGTCCAAAACCACCCTCTCCGAGCTTATTTGCATATGAGAAATTATCAGTTGCAGCAGAAACACTTGCAAAACTGAATAAGGGAATTTGAACTTCTCCATGCTCCGAATTATTAGCCTTTAGGGTCATGCCCAAATCTAACAGTAACAAATCCTCCCCTGAATGATGAACAACACATGTTTAAATGATGAATAGCACATGCTTAAGGATATGAATTTAGATTGCTAAAATAACGTAGTGAACTATTCTTTACTCACCCTTCCTTCTCAGCTTTCTCCTCAAATAATAAATACAAAGGCCCAATGAAACAGCCACTGCGATGGATACAGTCGGAAAGACAATTTTCCATATATCCTTCAAATTCTTAAATCCTGTATCTGTTACAGTTGCATTCGTTGAGTTTGTGTCTGCAAAAGGAAATCAGATAAATAAATAATATAGACATTGATATACAGATTGGCAATGCCTAGAGGTAACTATTCAAAAATATTTCAGTCACAGAACTCGTTAATTAGAGGATGAAAACAGCAGAACAGCAATAATAGTCATCAAAATAACTAATAAAAACCTTGGAGAATCAAGTCCGGACCAGCAAGTTTCAGATGGAAGTCTTGTTTATATGTATTATCTTCTGAGAATTTTTTCATATTTAACAGAGGACCTTCCCATACCAGGCAGCGATGCTCTTGATCATAAGAATAACCGGTACAATTGCAGTTTTCCAAGCAAACTGATTCGCACTCTGAAGCATTGCCAACGTACGGCAACGGCTGGGGATTACTGGGCAAAAAAACTTTAGAAATGGGAAGAAACCCAGGTTTCTGAACAACATCGCTGCACGGAAAATCTGTTTTTCTCTTACATCCTTGAGTAGTATTGGGTTTGAATGCTGGCAAACAGTCGCATGGCTCAGCGGCTGTCTCACTGCATATGCTGAATTCACCGCAGAAAGCATAAGCCCCACACTTTAATGATCCGGACAAACTCGAAGATTGGAAACTGTTTGACGATATTGTCTGCAGTCGAAGCTCCCCGTTTACACTCAACGACACTCTTTTAAATTCAGAAGGATAATTATTACTAGTAGTGTAAGAAATGTAGTCCCCATAAATGTCGAACATATCAGCTAGCTGACCAATGAGTGGAGTAGTCCAGTATGGTTCAGACCCCTTCATTACGATTAGTTCTTTCCGAGAACCCAGATGCAGAGAGAAAAGACCAGGAGCAGGGTCTTCATTGCTTTTCCATGATGTTAATGACCATCCTCTCTTATCATCTTTAATCATCATTCCGGGCAAAATAGTATCTGTAGGATGGTCAAAGCTTTGCCACAAAACACCTAAGGCCGTGTTGTTTAGTATAAGATTACCTGTATCTAATAGCCTGGCATAGGTATTGTTGCCACCTGAAGCGACGTTAGTGATCAGAAGGTACTGCAACAATCTGCCATCGGATATTGCAAGATTCCCATCCGCGTTGAAGGTAAGAACGGCAGAGGAGTTTGGGAATGGGTGCTCCCTGTTTGCAACCCAAACTACGTTGCGGTCAGAAGCATTAGAGAACCGTATTCCCACGTGATACTTTATCGAGTTTTTTTGAGAAAAGAAACCCAGTTTGTACCTTCCGTTGGCAGATTGAATGTAGTCCGATGTGGTCAGTGATTGTCCTGGTCGGATAGTATCATTGACGGTAGCATTGGTGAACTGCAAGCCAAGGCAGAACAAAAACAGCAGGGAAATTCTACTGCTCATATTTGTATCAGGCAGCACAGACTGCTCAATTGCTTAAATATGGTGTTCTTTTTGGGTGTATATATAGAGTTCGACCAGGCTGCAATTTCTCATGAGCTTTCCTATGAAAAAGGTGTAGCCTTTCACTTTCTCGTTTGATTTTCCACGCGTCAAAGGGAGAAAATTATTAATTTCCACTTTCTAAAAAGTTAGACCCGTGTTGTCTCCGCTCTCCAATATAATCCAAACTGTTAGACTATTCCTGGCAATTAGTGATGTGGCTATAGTCAGCAGATTTACGCTTACATTTCATGCGTCGGTCTATCGACTCTATCCTTGAATCATTACCGTTAAACTTTTATTTTCCATGTTATCAGGTTTACGACTTGAATGCCCCAGTCTTATTCATTTTTTATTTTTTTAAGATAGTCTTATTCAAGTCTTGACTCTTTGATTGTTCTTAAGGGTGGGCAGCGGTTCGGTAGGCGGTTAAGTCGGTTAAGTCGGTTCGGTTAACCGACCGGGTCGGTTAAGTCGGTTAATTCACCGACATCTAACCGACTAAAATTTTTTTCGAAAACTTCGGTTAAGTCGGCATAGGCGGTTAAGTCGGTCGGTAGGCGGTCGAAAGGCGGTTCGGTTAAAGCGGTCGGTTAATTCGGTTAACAGTAACACTCTTCAAATGGATTGCCAGATTGGGCGGGCCAGGGCGACTTGGGCCTTCATAATTTGGGCCTAATTTTTTAAATTGGTAAAATTAAATACTTTCAAAAACAATTGGTCTTATTTTTCAACATTTGCATTTTGCCAACAGGCCCAACACCACCGCAAGTCATTAGCCCATTCAAATCAAATAAATCAATTATAAAGAATAATATTTGATTATTCTCTTTTTTTACATATTTACAATCTTTAATCGAATTTTCATACATTTAAATATTTAATTTTTTAAATGAGATAATTAGATCTCTGTCACAATAGCAAATTTGATGTTAATTTCAATTGATTGTAGCCTGTAGGATACCAATAACAATAAAAAAAATAAAACGACGTTTCAAGTGTGATAAAACGACGCCGTTTTGATTTTTTAATAATAATAAAAAAAGATGTAATGAAATGACGTCGTTTGTTATCAACAAAACGACGTCGTTTCGTTTCAACGGTTCGGTTAAAACGGTCGGTTAATTTTCGGTTAATTTTCGGTTCGGTTCGGTTCGGTAAGTCGGTTAACAGTGCAACCGAACCGCCTACCGAACCGAACCGACTTTCGGTTAAAAAATCTCTACCGACTACCGAACCGAATTTTGTCGGTAGAGTCGGTAGGCGGTTAATGTCGGTTCGGTTGCGGTTCGGTATGCGGTCGGTAGGCGGTAGGCGGATAATTTGCCCACCCCTAATTGTTCTTAATTAATTCGAATTGGGTTTATAAAGTCGCACCGGAGTTTCACTCTTTTTCAAACTTGGAACGGAACAAAGACTGCCGCTCGTTTTCTAGTTAGAATGATTATGTTATAAAGAACGAATTAACTATGAGAAATGATCCCTAAACTCATTTCTCACAACAGCCCCACAACAAGCTGACGTGGCTGGTAATATTTTATTATTTTTTTACAAAAAGAAATGAAAACAAAACAAAAAAATAATAAAATATTACCAGTCACGTCAGCTTGTTGTGGGGTTATTGTAAGAAATGAGTGTAGGGATCATTTCTCATTAACTATTCTTATTCTTATTCTGAAGAGGGCTTTGAGCCCTATGAGGACTGTGGGTCTACTTCAGGTCTTCAACGGCCGAAGGCGACGAAGACCATCGAGTTGGGTGGCTGGTTGTCTGCTCCGACCAGTGTTGGGTTGTCTACTCCAACCAGATGAGTTTTCTTTTCGTCCCGAAGACGCCAGTCCTTGTTTGATGGTCGTTGATCAACCTGGTTCAGAGAGACATGCAAATCTCTTAGGGCTGGTTTCTTCTGATCCGGCGTTTGCCTCTGGGTCTCCAAGTGTGGCGTTGCCAGTGATCTCTTCCCCTTTGTTATGTGCGCCTAGGTTCCTAAGATGAAGAAGACGTATCAGAGAGTTGGAAGTGAAGCCTTGTGTTTGACAAGACAAGAGATCTTGATACCGAGTAATTCTATTAGTACATTCAATGTCCATTAAGTGTCCATAAAAAAATAAAGGTAGCTTTTAAAATCATCGTTTGATCAATCACATGTTCAATGGTGATTTTAAAAATCACCTCATTTTTTTATGGACACATTATGAACACTTAATGTACTAATAGAATTACTCCTTATACCAGGGCTAAAGGACACTCATGCAATGGGAACCACGTGGCTTCCATTCAATTTTCTATTAAAGTTCAATCATTCAGGAAGCGTGCACCAGCTAGCTTTGAAGGGCTATTAGTATTATTATTGCAAGTTGTGGTTTATTTGTATTAGAGTACTAACATCAGTCTCCCAACCATTTTTCTTATATTTAGGGAACAAAATTACTTTTTGCTTCTCTATAAAAAAAATACTTCACAATAAATTCCCTTAATTTTTCCTATATTAATTAAATACTTTTTTTTACTCTTATTTTATTCTTTTTTCTCTTTCCTACTTTTATTTTTTTATTCATTTTTTCCTTCTCTCCTTTGTTGTCTTCTCCGTCCTTTCTCTCTCAAAACCCACCACCCAACTGCACCAAAGAGCCACATAACAACTGCCCCGTGTGTCGTGCACCGATCGTTAAAAGCACAGTCCAGTCACTGTCGCCGAAGCCTAATGTCGATAATTCCAATCAAGGCGAAGAAACCTAGGTGGGAAATTCACAAAGTACTGGCGGATCCGGTTTCCACTGGTCTACAAATTCCACGGTTTCCTCTTTAGGATTTATTTATCCTCTGCAAAAATAAATTCCCTGTTTATTTCCAGTACCTCAAGAGCGCCCAAATCACTCGCCGAACCAACTCGTTCTTGACTCGGTGACCAGGTTTCTTGGGCTTCCATCAAACTCAGACTCGCGTCCGACCGAGCTCGTTGGAGTCATCGTCGGAGACCAAGATTGATAGGCTGTTGTTGCTGAACATTGATCGTGTATGGTGGTTGCAGGAATTTCAGGGGATCGTAGGAAGGCAAGTGACAAGGAAGAGGCCACGGGAAGGAGAGAGGAGAGAGGAGTAACTTTTTTTATATTAAAATAATAGGTAGGGAATGTACAGTAGCCATGTATATTTAGGGAGCTACTATATGTTCCCAACCAAGTTATCTAAGTATAGGATATCTACTATAGGAGGTTTTTTTGGTGTTTTTCATGAAATTTTTTTCCATTTTAAAGAAGAGAATCACTTATAAGAGCACTCTCAATGGCTTATGTATATCTCAATCTAGAATAACTAACTAAAACCCACTTTATCTAGTTTAGCTAATGGGTTTTAAAAGGCACCATACATCCGATAATTTATTTTTAACTTTATATTCTTTTTTATTACTTTTTTCATTATCGTATTTTTTGTCCTTTTTTTTTTTTTTAAATAGTCATATTTGTCAACGGTCATTTTGTTAAAACGGTCATTTTCACCATTTTTCTAACAGTCATATTTTTTAACAGTCGTTTTGTTAAATCTGTCATTTTTCTAACGCAATAATTTTTAAACGATCATACCAATTTAAAGAAAAAGATTATCCTTTTATTATTACTAGTGAGTAAACAAATAAATAATCTTAAAGCAACTTGGAATATTCTCACTAGTACAAGTAAAATATCACAATTAATTGAGATATTTATGGAATCTCATTGGCAGTATGCTTCATGTAGAACGTGGAGTGAAAGAAAAAAAAGAAAAGAACGTGGAGGAAGAAAAAAATAGATATGTGAATAGTGCAAACCTACATGTAGAGTTGCACTATTTAAGGAATTAAGTAAAACCTATTCTAGAATTTGAAAAGATAAGCCAATGGAGTCTCTTTTTAGCACTCTGGTTATCTATTATAGCCTAAAGATAAAAATACATAAGCCATTGGGAATGTTCTAAGATATCTGCTACTAGTGCTCTTAATTGTATTTCCCTAAAATGGTTCCAGACTGTTATGGAACGTGATAGTATGTGGGTTGATGGCCAGTAGCTTAGTGGTTCAATAAACATGGTAGTGAGCTATGTGTCCAATCGTGTAGTGGTCAGTTAATTAGCAATGTAGTGGGTCAGTTAATGAGTTAATGGGTACAACTACTACTGGCAGTTACCCGAGTGAGTTATAAATGTTAGTCTTTCATGTATTTAAACACACCAGTGAATGAATGAAATTATCTTTTGAAATGTTAAACATAGAGCCATGTGCTTATGTGTGTGTGGAGGAATAGCCCCTCGAAGTGCTATATTATTATTATCAATTATCTAGGTTCATAACACCCTTCTTCGGCACTTTCTAGGTCTACTCCGACTAATTCTTCTTCCAAAAAACAACTCCTAGGTCAATCAAGAAGAACACAGGGATATAACAAGCAGCAAGCGGTGCCAGGAGGACATAAATCGAAAGAAGAACTCCTCAAATCAAGGCAGAAAGTAACAGTAAAAGAGAATAAGTCTGCCAAGAACCTCTCTGCAAATATACTTTACTTATAAAAAATAAAAATAACACAAGTTAATTAATTAATTAGTTAAATGAAAGATGATTTCATGTTGCCCATGTCGAGAAGACACTATTCATCGAGACTGAAACCCAAGTACTCCAATAGTGGAGTGCACGACTCAGCCCATAGTTTCTTCGTCTTCTTCTAATTCTTTTTCTTATTCCTCTCTGTCTATGCCCCTCTTTCCTTCTCTTCCCCTCATTTCTACGCAGTTCATATGATGTTTGCGTTTTGTCGTCCAAAAGTTGGTCGAACTATGGCAATAAGAGTGAAATCCTTTGTTCTTACTGTTTCCATTTGCATTTTTAGCCATTAACACAGAGACACATGCAAGAAACAGAGAAGAAATTATACTTATTGTTGGGTTTTTAATTAGTGGTAAATTCGGTGTCAAAACTTAATTGGTTTATTTAAGAAAGGAAAGAGCCAAGTAAAGAAGAATATTGCAGAGTATTCCTCAAGAAAATGAAAGAGCCAAGAAAGAAAGAATATTGCAGAATATTCTTCAAGAAAAGGAAAGAGTTGAATGGTGAAAATATTGCAGAATATATTAATCAAGAAATGAAATATTTGTGATGTGGAAAATATACTGCATAATTAATTGTTCCTAATTGGTTCTTATTCTACTGACAAAAAGATTCCTTATTTGTGCGCTACTTAATCAGGGACACTGTATTTCAAAAGATATTCAGACATTATTGCATAATTAATTCTCCAACATGGAAAGGACTATACAAGGCAAGATCTGCAATATACTGCTCAAGAAATGAAGGTTTTTGGTACAGGGAAGATTCTGAAGACTTTACAGCTCAGAAAATGTGATTTTTCCTAGTGACCATCCGGGCGGCCAAAGGAAGCGTCCAGACGCCCACTAGTGTTCGAAGAACTGTCCGAACACCTCAGCAAACACCAACCACATAGAGCACCTATTCGCACAAATGTCTGGACAGCTCAGCGGACATCAACTCCTGCAACAAACTGAAGGTTGTGAACAGTGAAGACAACACGCAACCATCTAGACGCTAGGGCTACGTCGTTCGGACGCGCTACTGAAGACTTCTGAAGAAAAGTATGTTATTTGAAGTCAATTGCTGCTTAACATCCGGACGTCCACTTATCCTGTCCGAACGCCGCCTAGGGAAATCCGAGTTTGTCTGAAATTAGGTTTTCCATAGCCTATTTAAAGGGGCTCCTAGGTTATTGTTTTGTAAGAATTCGATACTAAATTCATTGTGCTAAGAAAGGGTGTATAGGCAGAGATTGTGAGATCAGTTAGCTCTCTTAGAATTTTATTTGTGTGATTTGATCAACCTATTGAAATCTAGTTTAGGGAGGAGCTCTAAGCTAAATGAGTCCATTGAAGACCCCTTCAGACAGGAGGTCTGGTTGGAAAGCTTTCACATATAAGTATGTGCAGAGTTAGAGGTACAACTACTGTATCAGGTTATGTGAGTATTACTGCCTTGTAACTAGCTTTGTCTTCTGAATAGTGAATTTCCTGGGTTTGGCTGCCCCGGAGTGATTTTTCTCTGGGATAAGAGTTTTCACTTCATCACCAAAATATCTGTCTTATTTACTTTTCCACATTTATATTTTGGTGAAATGTTGATCACACACACACACTTAAATTATGAGTCACTTTATATTTTTCACTTATATTAAAGGAAATTATACGAAATGGAAAAAGGTGGAAAACCCAATTCATTTAAAACCAGACCCACAAAAAATGAGCCAAAATATAGCAGAAATCAAATTGGGTTAATACCTAAAAAGGCTGAGGGGTGTTCTAGGTCAATCTGGTATGAGTCGAAACGACATCTTTCTCTGTCAAAACGGCAGACATGGTGTCCAGAAAAGATGGGTAACCATTGCTCCTCCTTTCTCTTCCTCTCCTAACATAATCATCGTGGATTTTATGCAAATACTTTGAAAATGAGAGGAGTGTGGACTGCCTGAAGCGCATTCCAAGGCATGTCTGGGTGCATTGGACTTGCATGAAGCATTCCTTATAGATTTTTTTTTTTTTAAAGAAATTGGGGGGGGTAGGGAATGGCCCCTACCAGCCCCTCTCCCTCTGTCATTGTATACAAGCACTCTACAACTTTTGGGGAGTACAGCATATATGTACACCTAAGCAAAAAACCATTTAAATCTTCATATGCAAACCAATCATAATGGTATACACATGCTTTGTTCCATTCAAACTCATAAGTATACCGAAACATCAAGCATAATATCTCATATAAAACATAACATATACCATCATCATATAAAACTATGCCATACATGCTATCTTGTACATTAATCTTTCACATTCCTTCTTTCTTATCACTCTGGGACTTGTCCCGATGGCTTCTAGGATATCCTTTTGTATACATACTCATCATCATGTGGGACTAGTTCCTGGGCAGTGAAAGCTTGCAACTCATTCCTTTCAATGACTTGTCCTCCATAACGTCATCATTAAGTTAACAACATCGAGGGCTTGCCCTTAGGGACTTGTCCATGTGTAATGCTGGGGATGCTTTAATTTCTTATGCGCTTTTCTCATTTTTGTTAATGCTCATGCTCATGCTTTATGCTATAAAACTATCATACTTTTGCTTTTATGTTTATGCATCGTTCAACAACATTTCACCTTCATAATTCATAAAACATACAATGAAATCCTTAACTCTTCTCAAAAGTCACAAAACATTTCTCAATTCTCAATTTCATAAAACATACTTTAAAGCTCATAAATTATCATAAAAACAATATCTCATCATATTTCAAAGTATTAAATGCAATCTCAAATCACATAACACAAAAATATTATATCGGCTTGAAGTTAAACATTTATAACATTCTTGCAATCTAATTTAAAACTACAAAACTTAGTATCTTTTCACAGTGAGTTAAATACTCACCTTTAATAGACCGTGTAGGAATCGCGACTCAAGTACTCATCATTGATCTAGTCACCCCATACTATACATTGGAGGACTAGTTTTAACTTCTAATCTCATGTCATGTGCCTGCAATTAATCAAATCGTTAGACTCAACTAAACTATTGAACCCTAAACTCCATTTCACACATAGCTACCCGCGAGTTCTCACATAACATTTCTCACTTTCCTAAAACTAACTAAGCATCGTTGCCCTTCTATATAAGCCTACAATGAAATACTTATTATAGGTACTCGCTTTACTCTAAGACACCTAAGGTTAATATATTCTTACACTTTATTTTAACTTGATTATTAGTTATATACCTAAGGAATTCAATATTGGAACTCCCAACTTATTGCTTCATCAAATTAAGTTAACAAGTAAGCTTGGTCTACTTAAGTTAACAGATATATATATATTCAACGCTTATTAAACTAAGCCTAATTCAATACACACTTATCTACTTTTATTGTACATGAATAAATCTATTCATTCTTTAATTACTTATCCAAATGGGTTCAAAGCCTATTTATGTATTTCTTTAATATTACTAATTTATATTTATTGACTTAAGGTTATTTTAGACTATTTACAATTCTACGACATTCTCATCTTAACCATTACATTTGATACTTTATCTTTATTAATTACTAACCACCCAAGTAGTTCAGACAATAGGACCTAAATGATTTAATGGGCTATGGTCTTAATTGTATTAAACTATAAACCCATGACATTTTCATTTTAAACTATCATATTCAACACTTTATTCTTTTATTATATAAATACTTGAGTAATTAGGCTATAGGGCCTTAATCTTGTTTACAACATTAATTTAATAACTCCTATTATATTATATTATAATTTCATTTTGTAACATATTCATTACTAAAGCTTGAGGCATATACAAAGATTTCTAAGCTATGTATTATACCTAGAATCGATTTGTTTTTAGTTCGTATCTCTTATGAATTCTATCTCAATATTAGTTACGTTTGTATTTCAATATCCAAATCGTTATCTATGTTTATTTGACTCACCCGTGTATCGATTCTTGTATTTCTTTTAGATCTAATTTATTCACTTATTACACTTCTAAGACAAACAAACCTTAACTCTTTTAACTTGAATATTATTAACAACCAAGTAAGCATTGGAATGATAATACCATGGACGTAATTAAAGCTAATCCAATAATTCTTAGTTAGGTTAGACTCTAATTCGATAATAAAACATATTTATTCACTTATTATCCATATTGAACCCCTATACTTATTTATTTACTTAGTGACATATTCTCATGACTTATAACATCAAAGCCAGCCAATTGACTCCCTTTAAATGACCATGAACATATAGCAAAAGAACCGAAAGATTCAATTCCAAAACCACATTCTTCTCACCAAAACATCTCTAATCAACCAACACACAAACAACCATTAACAATCTAACACAAATATCATACAGCCAAGAAAGACACAAAACCCAAATACTCATTCGGTCAAGCTTCCATGGAGACCAAACCAAAACTCCAACAACATACCCATAGAACTAAAATGGAAGCTAGTAAGCATAGACCCACTTGGCCATTCACTCAGGAAATCTTCCACAAACTCTTCAACCAGAACCGAAAATCGTCAAGAATCGATACATATTTCTACCCCTATTACCCATTCAAAATTGCAACTAAAACCCTTAAGGAATTCGGTCATCAATAACCGAAAATCATCTAAGTAGAAAACCCATATAAAAAATCCAAATCCAAGAGCTAAAGGGAAAGATGACTTTTACCTTTCTTGCTACCCATAGCCGAAACCCCCACTCTTATAGCTTAACTATCTTTTTTTTCTTCTTGGTCTGCATCTCTCTCTGTGTCGTGATCTCTTTGCATCTCGGTCTCTCTCTCTCTCGGGCTGGATCTTTCAACATCGTGTGTGTATGTGTGTGTGAGAGATGAAGAGGGGAAAGGGAGATGAGGGAAAGAAATGAGGTGGGCTGCGTTAGGACAGGGGGACGGGGGGCGTTGTGTGAACAGGGGAAGAGAGGAAGGGGAAAGAGAGGGGGAAGGGGCGTGTGTGTGCTAAGTGTGCGTGAGGTAGGAGTGGGCAAAACCCACCCAAACCCACACTACCCAACCTGTCCGCCCCGCCCTGCCCCGCAAAAGCCGGATTTTAGGTTTAAAATTGCAGATTTGGGTACAAAATCAAATTATCCGTGCAGGGCGAGGCAGGTCACAAGTATAAAATTTTTTAAATCCGCGGTACCCGCCCCGCCCCACACGTCTAACACTAAGACCTGAAAAAATCCTAAACTTCCTCTACCTAGTCAGTCGTCCCTGTGCCGCTCACCCCCTCAATATCCAACGATATATCATTTTCGTTCTCCTCTCACGGTCTCACCTTTTAGTGCTTTCACCCTCACGTCTTCATAGCTCTGAAACCTTCACTCTTGTGCATTGCAGTTACAAAATCGATTGAAGCCTTCGCGCTTGAGCTTCGCATCTATAGAGAGGTACGCTATTTCGTGGTTTGGCTTTTCATATAGAAATGGATCTACCTTCTTTGTACTTAGAGGTGCAAGAAGGTGCTAACAAAGAACCCCAAGTTCTAAGATTGATGTCTTGAGATGGGTTTGCAAATTGCAGGTATTTTCAGAGCCTTCACGGGTCTTCAAGTGAGAGAGACCCATGAAGTCTCTCCAAAAATCTGCAGAACCAAATATGAAATGGGTATTCTTCAATTCCTATTTTTTCTAGCTTTTATGCGTGAAACTTCTTCTCTTTTGTTGAAAATTCTTCTTCTATATGCTGTATATGAGTGTTGTGTATATTTGTTCTTACTGTTTTCTCAAGAAAGTTGTGTTTGTGTGAGTTTGTGTTGGTGGTGGTGGTGTAGTTGGGTAAGGGTAATTGCAGCTATAGCCGGTCAGGTAAAGGCTTCGGTGGTTACTGGTTAGTGTATGACAATGTTAATCCAACCATGATCAAAATACCCGCCCCGCCCAACCAGAGACTCGACGGATACTACACATTGTAGCGGGGCCACATATAGGGTTTTTACAACCCGCAGTGTGTGGGTCCGGGTTTCAAAATGGCCAATACCCGGCCCGTGCCCACCCTTAGCATGAGGAGAAGAAAGAAGAGAGAGAGAGAGAGGTGTGACATGGAAAAAAAAAAAAAAAAAACATGTAAACTCTGAAGGAGCATAACTTCACCTTTTTACTTTTTCTTTTACCAAAGCTAAGAGAAAAGATATCACCCTTAAACAACCACAATATAACACGTGGCACTGGATAAGATTCTCATGTTATTTTAAGGCTCCATCTTTTATAATTTACTGCTGTACCCTACTACATAATAATTGTAACATTTGTTAATTGATATTTAACCTCATATTTAATATAACTACATTTTACCCATATAATTAATTATTTATTACACTAAGACTTAATATTAGGATTTTATCATTATAATTTCATCACCTTACCTTAAACCCCTTTTATTCTAATTATATAAATATAATCACTTAAAATATAATATTAGTTTTATCTTAATTGATAAATATTTATTAATGCTAAACTCTTATTTATTTTATTGGGCGTTACAGCGGAGGCTATCCTTTTATGAGTAATGCTACATATCATTCTCTTGTTCACCTTTTGTTCCTTCAAAATTGATGTGACTCTTAAAATTACTATTAAATTTATAATACATTACTATTAAATTTTGATTTAATAAAAAATAAAAGAATGATATGTAACATTATTCTCTTTTTATAATAGGCTTTAAGGCATGATCAAACTTAGTTGGTCAGAATACTATATTTCGGTTGGTTGGTGAGAGGAGGCTGCTAACTCATTCCACTACCTTCTGGAGGGCGATGCACGTGGGTTTTGAAGATTAGGTTAAAAAGAGAAGTTGACGAAATCATCCATAGTCCATATCCTCAACCCATCCACATACACTAACATACATGCACCACTTGTCCACTGGTTTTCAAGGATTGGTCCCCCTAAGATCTGCACTGTTGGATGTTCCTCGAGATTGGCGGAGACTCTTATCTCAAGGCGCTGCATGGGGACCATATCCAGCGTACGTACATCTTATATATATATATATCTCGACCAGGCTGCAATTTCTCATTATCTTTCCTATGAAAAATGTTTAGCCTTTCACTGTCTAGCTTGATTTTCCACACGTCAAAGGGACAAAAAGTAAAGCCCGTGTTGTCTACGCTCTCCGGTCTCCAGACTCCAGATTGTTAGAGCAGCATTCCTAGTCAGCAGATTTACGCTTTTATTTTTCGGATAAAAATTCATACGATCTACACATAAAATTGACATGTGTCTCTTGACATGTAAGAATCACATATTATTTAAATAGCATGTACTTTTTACATACTTTTTTAATAGCATTAATAAAAAAAATATATGTTTGTTACATGTCTAAGAGATACGTAATTTTTTTTATATGTGATTTGTAAAAAGTAGTTTCATACATAGGGTTTTTTCTTGGATCATTACTGTTAAACAACTATTTTTCGTGGTAGTCAAGTGGATGGGCCTGAAAGTAATTTTCAAAGGAAATATCTTAAAGACCACGCTGTCACGCACAGCTTTCCCTCTCTCTCACTCTCTCTCTCCCTCTCTCCCTCTCAATGATCTACACACGCCGCCGCTCCGGCGGAGTGTTGGCCATTTCTCCACTGCCGACGTCCTGCTTTAGGTGTTTCTGCTGTTGTGTTGTGCATTCTTTTGTTTATCCAGTACAGACTGTCTTTGTATTGCTTAAATTTTACTGAAATTTTAATGACTAAATGCTAGATAGGCCCTCTTTTATTTTGAGAGTGTGCGTTATTGTAAAGAGAGGCTCCAATGTAATTCTTGTAAGGTTTGAGTTTTTGCTAAGGCAACTGTTTTTTAAGTCAGATCATTCTGGCTTAGAGTTGTAGGGGTCTTGTACCTCATTTTCATGATGTAAGCCTTTGGGATTTTTCAGCAATATATTGGGTAGCACATGCTACTTTGTTTCAAAAAAAAAAAAAAAAAAAAAAACATAAATTGATTGTTCTCACTTTACACCTTCTAGAACAAATTCTTATATTTTTTTTTTTTTTTTTATACCAAAAAAAAAAAAAAAAAAGATCTTCTAGAACACATGATATTTATCATCCAATCAGAATAAGAAACGTTGTCGCTTGAACCTCAAGTTCCACTGGAATAAAAACTAAACTAATAAATGAATTCACCATTTTTTAATAAAGCAATGTTATTTAGTAAATTTTTAAATGAATGTCATATAACCTAATAATGTGATAGTAAAAATTAGCCTTCAAATAAACACTTGTAAAAAAAAAAAAAAAAAAAAAAAAAAAAAAAAAAAAAAATTAATAGTTGATTTTTACAATTGACACATAATCTCAATTTATTAAATATCATTACTTTTTTTAATAATTCTATATACTACATTTTTATCCCATAACTATCTAATAATGATGATCTGACAATCTCAATCAATCATTGAATTGGTTAAAATTGAGACATAGATAATTGTGAGATAAAAATGTAGTTTGTAATTTTGTAATTTTTTACTCAATCATAACCTAAACAAAAATATTAATAAATAACTCAAACAGAAAATACTCCTAAAACTTGAAATAAATAAAAAAATAAAATACTAACAAAATGAGTTAGACGTGTAAACGAGAATGAATTTTTTATTAGTAATAAAATATATATATATATATATATATATATAAATTACTGCATAACAGTGTCACGTGACACGTACAATTGGCAGATGACATATCAAATGAGAGCTACGCGACCTTACTTGATTGATTTGATGTGACATACTGTTAATTAATTGGACAATAAGTTTACGAAGAGACTTATTTAAAATCAGTGAAAACTTAAAATCCTAGTTGCTGAAATTTAAAACTTATAAATTAAATTGAAATCACATAAAAACCTAAGGATAACCCTCCCCCCCCGGGAAAAACAAAGTTTAAAAAATCAATATAAGGCGAGTTTCTGAAGTTGCAGCTGAGTTTCTGATGGCACACCAATGCCGCATAGCCACATAGGTCTACAAGGCCGCCACAACCTAATCCTAAATATATGACCATTGAAGCTACAGATGTGGAGGAAGAATTAAAGAAGGAATCTATGATCCAAAGAAGTTGCTAAGAAGTTATCATGGCTGCTACAAAAGTCGTAGTCCTAGTCAAAGTCCAAATAATAATTGGATTCAAAGTTTGTCTTTCTATTTTAGTACTGTTGTTGTCAAGTCCTTTTAGGTGTTATATAAGTCTAGGGTCTTCCTATTACGTTTGGTTAGAATTAGCAAACGGCTCATGTTTTGGGTTCAGATCAATCCGTTAAGGGTCAATTCTGTACGACTTGTTTAACTAAAAGTGTTAGACTCTTTAACCTTAACACGACCCACTTAAATAACCGGTTGACACGATACGACCCATTTATTTGATGAGCCGTGTTGTGTTGAGTTGACCCAACCCGACCCATTTGACCCATTATATAATAAAATCTATAAAAATAAAAACACAAATATAAACTAAAGAAAAAAAAAAAAAAAGACATTGTTTGAATAATCATATTACTCCACAACTAAAAGTATGAAATGTTGAGTTGTTTTATTATTTACTTTCTCTTTTTTTTTTTAAAATCATGTTTTATTATTTACTTGTTTGGGTTCAACTTCAAATTCGAAAATTTGAAAATTTGAAAAAAAAAACAAAAAAACTCCGGCTAATTTTTTTTAGTCTTTGCCTTTTCAGTTTATGTTGTAATTCAATAAAAGAAAAAGAATTGATTTGTCTTTTGTAAGATTTTTTTAGTTTAGACTTTAAAGTGAGAGAAAGAAAGATAACATTGGTGAAGTACAAACCACGTAATGCTTGGTTGAGTTTTTTGTTGAAAAGAAACCAAGTCCGAACTTTCCATTAGCAGATTTAATGTAGTCCAAGGTGGTTAGTGATTGGCCTGGTCGGATAGTGTGGTGGTAGCAACATTGGTGAAGTGTAAACCGAGGCAGAATAAAAGCAGCAGGGAAGCAGTAAGAGTGGAAATTCTACGGCTCATATTTGTACCATTTTGCACACACAAGTATGGTGTTCTTGGATCCTATTGGCACACTTTCATGCACTTTTACTTTCTCTCTCTTTCTGCAAATTCTTCATAACCATTTTAAAGCAAAACAACAACGAATCACCCCTAAATTAATCCATCAACTTTCTTAATACTAAGATCTTAATTAATCTAAACAAGAATCATCCCCAAAATCGGCCAAAGCCAACTGAAAATGCCCAAAAAGAATTACAACGGTAATTGCCCGCCACAATCATTAACAAAATCACAACCGAAATTTCTCAACCCAAACACCCCTTTGCCATACATACCCAACCGAAAATTATACTTCCAAATAGGTCTTCCAAAACTGAAATCAATTAAATAGAATCACCCACAACCGAAAACCCAAAATAACCTCATAACTAATTCACATCAAAACCCACAAATTTCTTCTTAATCAGCCATCACAACCAAAATCACAAATAAGAGTAACCCAACATAAATTCTCAACAGAAAATACAATTAGTAGAACCGAAAACAAAACCCACACATTTTATCAATCACCCATAGCCACCAAACCCCAAAATCAAAGCCCCAATAAGTGGAAAATAGATGGAAAAAAAGTTTGATCTCACTGTTAACCACTTTGGTAACGACGTTAGTTTTAGGGTTAAAAACCTAACACCAGTAAAGTCCAAAGAGTAGGGAAAGAAGATCATTTGTAATAGAATCATCAATACTATTAGTATGTAGATTACATTTTAGGGTTAAATACTTTTTTGTCTCCATATAATTTAACAATTTTATTTTTTTTCACCTACAGTTTCATTTTATATTATAATGATACTTCGTTTATGATTAAAAATTGATATGGAATTGCCTAAAGGCTTCTTAACAAGTTTAACAAAAAAATACATAAGCTTTTATGCAATTCCATCCTATTAGTTTAACGATTTCAAGTTTAAAAGTTAGGTGGAATTTGTATTTTTTTCCTTAAGAAGCCTTTTAAGCAATTCCACCTACAGTAAAATCATTTCGTATTTACTGCCTCTTAAGAAAATTTGAGATGGATTGCCTAAATTAAGGCTTCTTCTGTTGTAGTATTTACCTTCTTTTTTTTTTCTTTTTTTTTAACTTGTTGCTAATTTTTAATCCCTTTCGTTTGGCATTCCATTTCTCATTTTAATCCTATATTTTTGGCTGTAAAGTTAAAACTTGAGAATGAAGATAAAACAATACCAGAATCTAAAACAATCAATCGCCATGGATACGTGCACTCTAGAGAAGCAATGGAACATCTTTCTAAGAAAACATTGTATTAGTATGTGTGGAGTCCCATGATAAATGTGTATTAGGTCAAATTGGACTATATAAGTGATTGCAATTAACCCTAATTGTGATTAGTCTTTTTGGATATGAAGTCGTTAGTTTGTCCAATATCACAACACTTTTTCTGCAGACTACTCACAAAAAGTTCTCAAATATCATTGCAAATGTACTAGAATAATCACAATACATTTATCAAAATAAAGTTGTTACTCTTAACACAAAATTGACTTGTCACTAGGGACAGAAAGAAGATTTGTCATCAGGAGGCCAAATCATAAATAAGGGGTAAAAACTTATTTTGATAGAGTAATACTAAGCTTCACACGCCTATTTATTACAACAATTTCATATCGACTGACATGACGTATTTTAAGTGACTTTACATGTTAGCCACTTAAAAAAAAAAAACAAAAAGAAAGTCATGTTTATCTTTAGCCCCCTCGTTTCGTCCATGCTTGTCAACGCATAAAAGATGTACCGTAAACATTTAATGATACATATTAAAAACTATAATTCCACATTATATGGCAAAAGATCCAAATATTCAATACACAATTGAATAATGCTATAGACCATAGGCAAAAAGATTGAATGTTTTCTAACAATTTACTTGGGGAATAGGAACACTTACGGCTAGACTTGCAAATGTTACCGGCCTTCCATAATTGAAATTGTTGCACCGCTCACAGAATAGATTTCTATCATGCTGCTATTAATTGGGTTTGCCTTCAACATACTTCTCATATTTAAGAAAGCAGGTTCCTTGGGATAAGGTAGAACTCCACTTTCATTGTTAAGCATGGCGACAATGTCAGACATGGTAGGTCTATCATCTGCACTTTCTTGAAGACATAGGAGAGCTATGTTAACATATCTCAATACCATCTGCGTAGAGGATATATCATCAAGTAGTGGATCCACCAAGTATGATCCCCTATCACTTGTCCATAATTCCCATGCCTTAAAATCCCAAAAAAAGAAAAAGGAAAATTGGAGGATGTTAGAATGATAGTTAATGATTAAATACATAATTTTCTATTAGTTTAAGCTTTTCAGACCAGTAGTCGTTTTATACTCTACCTAGTGTACTAAAATTTCAAAAATAGAGGATTAATTTTGTTTTAATAACAATCAATACACATTTGTTCAACTACTCATAGCTATGAATCAAAGTGTTTTCAATTTCTACAACAAAAGATGCAAATAAGATACTCACATATCCAATAAGATGGAAACAGTCAGTTTGATAAAAACCAGTATTCTTCCTGCCACTCACAATCTCTAACAATATGACGCCAAAACTAAAAATATCGGATTTGATTGAAAAGAGGCCTTCCAAAGCATATTCAGGGGACATATAACCACTGTGCACATCATCAAGTTTAAAATATTAGTAATTGCATGTTTTATGTTGATTTTTATAATTCAGAAGTTCCCTTTATATTACTTACTAAGTGCCGACAATCCTATTTGTATTTGCTTGTGACTCATTTCCGCCAAATATTCTTGCCATTCCGAAATCTGATATCTTGGGATTCATATTGATGTCCAACAAGATATTGCTAGGCTTTAAGTCCCTATGAATAATCCTTAGTCTGGAATATTGATGAAGATAAAGAAGTCCTTGAGCAATTCCTTCAATGACTCCAACACGAGTCCTCCAACCTAATATCTTGCGCTTCTCATCATCTGCTTTACATTTATGATTAGATTGACAATTAGGACTATAAAAATCAAACATGACAAAGGGAAGAATTCCATATATATATATCAAAATGTGAGATATTACAAACCAAAAAGGAAGAGATCCAAGCTTTTATTGGGCATATACTCATAAACTAGTATCTTTTCATCTCGTTCAATGCAGCAACCCAAAAGTCTAACAAGATTCTTGTGTTGGAGCTTGGCTATGAGCATTGCTTCATTTTTTAGCTCCTCCCAACCTTGCCTAGATCTTTTTGAAAGCCTTTTTACAGCTACCCCGTCCCCTTTGAGTAAGATTCCCTGAAATTTTTTGTTGTGAAAAATACAGGAAAAAAATAAAATAGTAAGCTACATTAATAAGAAATCCATTACCAATGATAAAGGCTAAACCTTTTAACTCTAAAACAAGCAACCTATTTTAAGAAACAAGAATCAAATGAAAACATTTTGTTGTTGTAGAACCTCTGGTCCTTGAGCCAAGATTAGAGACCAACATTCTGGATTTAGACATAGAAAAATCAATGCATTGACACTTTAGGAGTATTTAGTGAGATCATAATGTATCATATTGAGACACTACTCAACCTAAAAGCTTAATCATATCTATTTGGACACGACTATGCTATATTAACCACTCAAACTTGTGATATCTTTTGAAAGCGGGTCTCAATCTTTTTATACTCACACGTATGTGTATACTCAACATTAACTATTGACTGGTTGACAAACTTATATTAAGTATCCAATTACATATAAGACTAGCACATACCAAGCAAAATTTTATCACAATAAAACTTTATCTGAATTGGTATACTGAGTGGCTTCACAGGATACACATCAACAGACGTGCCCTTTTGTGCTTGTTAACTTGCATTCTATATCCAAAGCATTGCGTTTAGGGACAATGAACCATACCTTGTAAACAGGTCCAAAACCACCCTCACCGAGCTTATTTGCATATGAGAAATTATCAGTTGCAGCAGAAACACTTGCGAAACTGAATAAGGGCATTTGGACTTCTCCATGCTCCGAATTATTAGCCTTTAGGGTCATGCCCAAATCTAACAGTAACAAATCCTCCCCTAAATGATGAACAACACATGTTTAAGGATATAAATTTAGATTGCTAAAATAACATAGTGAACTATTCTTTACTCACCCTTCCTTCTCAGCTTTCTCCTCACATAATAAATACAAAGGCCCAATGTAACAACCACTGCGATGGATGCAGTCGGAAAGACAATTTTCCATATATCCTTCAAATTCTTAAATCCTGTATCTGTTACAGTTGCATTCGTTGAGTTTGTGTCTGCAAAAGGAAATCAGATAAATAAATAATATACACATTGATATACAGATTGGCAATGCCTAGAGGTAACTCTTCAAAAATATTTCAGTCACAGAACTTGTTAATTAGAGGAAGAAAACAGCAGAACAGCAATAATAGTCATCAAAATAACTAATAAAAACCTTTGAGAATCAAGTCCGGACGAGCAAGTTTCAGATAGAAGTCTTGTTTATATGTATTATCTTCTGAGAATTGTTTCATATTTAACAGAGGACCTTCCCATACCAGGCAGCGATGCTCTTGATCATAAGCATAACCGGTACAATCGCAGTTTATCAAGCAAGCTGATTCGCACTCTGAAGCGTTGCCAACGTACTGCAACGGCTGGGGATTACTGGGCAAAAAAACTTTAGAAATGGGAAGAAACCCAGGTTTCTGAACAACATCGCTGCACGGAAAATCTGTTTTTCTCTTACATCCTAGAGTAGTATTGGGTTTGAATGCTGGCAAACAGTCGCATGGCTCAGCGGCTGTCTCACTGCATATGCTGAACTCACCGCAGAAAGCATAAGCCCCACACTTTAATGATCCGGACAAACTTGAAGATTGGAAACTGTTTGACGATATTGTCTGCAGTCGAAGCTCCCCTTTTACACTCAACGACACTCTTTTAAAATCAGAAGGATAATTATTACTAGTAGTGTAAGAAATGTAGTCCCCATAAATGTCGAACATATCAGCTAGCTGACCAATGAGTGGAGTAGTCCAGTATGGTTCAGACCCCTTCATTACGATTAGTTCTTTCCGAGAACCCAGATGCAGAGAGAAAAGACCAGGATCAGGGTCTTCATTGCTTTTCCATGATGTTAATGACCATCCTGTCTTATTATCTTTAATCATCATTCCGGGCAAAAGAGTATCTGTAGGATGGTCAAAGCTCTGCCACAAAATACCTAAGGCCGTGTTGTTCAGTATAAGATTACCTGTATCTAATAGCCTGGCATAGGTATTGTTGCCACCTGAAGCGACGTTAGTGATCAGAAGGTACTGCAACAATCTGCCATCGCATATTGCAAGATTCCCATCCGCGTTGAAGGTAAGAACGGCAGAGGAGTTTGGGAATGGCTGCTCCCTGTTTGCAACCCAAACTACGTTGCGGTCAGAAGCATTAGAGAACCGTATTCCCACGTGATACTTTATCGAGTTTTTTTGAGAAAAGAAACCCAGTTTGTACCTTCCGTTGGCAGATTGAATGTAGTCCGATGTGGTCAGTGATTGTCCTGGTCGGATAGTATCAGTGACGGTAGCATTGGTGAACTGCAAACCAAGGCAGAACAAAAACAGCAGGGAAATTCTACTGCTCATATTTGTATCTGGCAGCACAGACTGCTCAATTTGCTTAAGTATGGTGTTCTTTTTGGGTGTATATATAGAGTTCGACCAGGCTGCAATTTCTCATGAGCTTTCCTATGAAAAATGTGTAGCTTTCCACTTTCTCGTTTGATTTTCCACCCGTCAATTGGAGAAAATTATTAATTTCCACTTTCTAAAAAGTTAGACCCGTGTTGTCTCCGCTCTCCATGCCAATCCAAACTGTTAGAGCGTTCCTAGTCAGCAGATTTACGCTTACATTTCATGCATCGGTCTATCCTTGAATCATTACTGTTAAACTTCTATTTCCCATGTGATCAGATTTACGACTTGAATAATCAAGTCTTATTCAAGTTGTTTTTTTTTTTTTAGGTAGTCTTATCGTAACGTCGAAATAAAACACTAAATTAATATGTATTCTTTTGTTCTGAAGCGAGCTTTGAGCCCTCCGAGGGCTATGGGTCTACTTCGGGTCTTCAACAGCCAAAGGCGACGAAGACGGTCGAGTTGGGTGGCGGATTGTCTGCTCTGACCAGATGAGTTTTCTTTTCTTCCCGAAGACGCCGGTCCTTGTTTGATGGTCGTTGATCAACCTGGTTCAGAGGGACATGCAAATCTCTCAGGGCCGGTTTCTTCTGATCTAGCATTTGCCTCTGGGTCTCCAAGTGTGGCATCGCCGGTGATCTCTTCCCTTTTGTTATGTGCGCCTAGATTCCTAAGATGAAGAAGACGAATCAGAGAGTTGGAAGTGAAGCCGTGAGTCTAACAAGACAAGAGACCTTGATACCTAGTAATTCTATTAGTACATTAAATGTCTATATATTAAGTGTCCATTAAAAATTAAGGTGGCTTTTAAAATCACCATTCGATCAAAATCATCATTCGATTAATCACACGTCTAATGGTTATTTTAAAAATCATTTCATTTTTTTATGGACACATTATGAACACTTAATGTACTAATAAAATTACTCCTTGATACCGGGGCTCAAGGAGACTCATGCAATGGAAACTACGTGGCTTCCATTCAATTTTCCAGAAAAGTTCAATCATTAAGGAAGTGTGCACCAGATTTGAAGGGCTATTAGTAATATTATTGCAAGTTGTGGTTTATTTGTATTAGATAACAAAAAAATTTTTTTCTTCTTTATTAAAAAAATACTCAAAATACCCCCACAATAGATTCTCTTAGTTTTTCCTATATAAATTAAATATTTTTTTACTCTTATTTTATTCTTTTTTTTTCTCTTTCCTACTTTTTTTTTTATTCAATTTTTTCTTCTCTCCTCTCTTGTCTTCTCTGTCCTCTCTCTTTCAAAACCCATCACCCAACTGCACCAGAGAGCCACATACCAACTGCCCCATGTGTCGTGCACCGATCGTTAAAATCACAGTCCAGTCGTTGTCGCCGAAGCCTAATGTCGATAATTCCGGTCAAGACGAAGAAACCCAAGTGGGAAATTCACAGAGTTGTGGTGGATCCAGTTTCCACTGGTCTACAAATTCCACGGTTTCCTCTTTAGGATTTATTTAACCTCCGCAAAAATAAATGCCCTGTTTATTTCCAGTACCTCAAGAGCGCCCAAATCACTCGCCGAACCAACTCGCTTTTGACCCGGTGACCAAGTTTCTTGCGCTTCCGTAAGACTCAGACTCTCATCCGACCGAGCTCGTAGGAGTCGTCGTCAGAGACCAAGATTGATAGGTTGTTGTTGCTGAACATTGATCGTGTATGGTGGTTGCAAGAATTTCAGGGGATTGTAGGAAGAAGATGAACGAAGCTGTGTGGGTGACAAGGAAGAGGCCGCAGAAAGAAGAGAGGAGAGAGGAGTAACTTTTTTTATATTAAAATAATAGGTAGGAAATGCACAATAACCATGTATTTTTAGGGAGTTACTTACATTCCCAACCAAGTTATCTAAATATAGCTAGGCATCTACTATAGGAAGTTTTTTTTGTGTTTTTTATTAAATTTTTTCTATTTTAGAAAAAAGAAAAAAAAAAAAAAAAACCACTTATAAGACATCCGCTCTTAATTGTATTTCCCTAAAAATGATTCCAAACTGTTATGGAACGTGATAGTACGCGGGTTATGGCCAGCAGCTTAGTGGGTCAATAAACATGGTAGTGAGTTGCGTGTCCAGTCGTGTAGTGGCCAGTTAATTAGCAATATAGTGGGTTAGTTAATGAGTTAGTGGGTACAGCCACTATTGGCAGTTACCCAAGTCAGTTATATATGTTAGTCTTTCATGTATTTAAACACACCAGTGAATGAATGAAATTATATTTTGAAGTGTTAAACATAGAGCCGTGTGCTTGTGTGTGTGTGTGGAGGAAAAGCCCCTCGAAGTGCTATATTATTATTATCAATTATCTAGGTTCATAACACCCTTCTTCGGCACTTTCTCGGTCCACTGCGATTAATTCTTCTTCCAAAAAACAACTCTTAGGGCAATCAAGAAGAACACAGGGATATAACAAGCAGCAAGCGGTGCCAGGAGGACATAAATCGAAGGAAGAACTCCTCAAATCAAGGCAGAAAGTAACAGTAGAAGAGAAAAAGTCTGCCAAAAACCTCTCTGCAAATATCCTATCCAATCCTCAACCTATGCAATGCTTAAAGTCTATATGGATCTTCTTAACATGCTTGATATGAGCGCGTAATGGGCGTCAACCATTACGACGACCTCGACGTGAAAACACTCTAGTTAAGACGGAATCATAAAGCACCTAGGTTTACATTAATCAACTCCACGTAAAGACTAAACTATAATTGAAAAGACATTTACTCTACCTAAGGTGTGGAGTGACTAATGTTCCCTAGCTTACTACTCTATAACACATCCTAATGAGTATACACAATACATGAAAACCCTAACTAGGCCACAATGACAAAATATCTAGTTTCACACCAAATCATTCCACATAAAGTTAAACTACAATTGAAAGACAATTAGACTACCAAAGGGGTGAAATGATTGGTGTTCCCTAGCATACCCTATAAGGTGACTCTAATGAGAAATCATACATCATGTCAAATAGCACCATTGAAAAAGACATCATTCTTGTTTCCAAGAATGTTGGTTTTACTCAAGACTTCAAGAAAAAACTCATAGACAAGTTAAACTCTTTTTCATGAATAAATTTGATTGGAATCTTGATACCAAAACCTTTTAGCATGGGTTTTGATATCCTCTAGCCCTTAGCAATCATCAAACATCTAAAGAGAACCCTAAAAACCTCAAGAACACTTCATGGTTTTTGGATTGGATTTGGATCAAACCCTAAGACTAAATTAGCTAGACATGAATTTAAACTAATCTAAGCATGGAAATGAATGAAAACAGTAAAGGAACAAAGGAGAAATGAATTGAAATCAACTATATTAAACTTAAAGAAATTCGGATTACAAAAGAGGAAGAAAATGAAGAACAAGCTAAGCTAGAACTTGAAATTAAGGAAAGGAAATTGTTCTATGGAATTAAGCCTAGAAAACGTGCATCAAAGTAAACTAAAACATGAAGAATTAAAGTGATACACCTGAGAAAATCCGAACAAACCCCAAAAGATGCATCCTCTAACCTAAAACCCTAATCTCATATATATAGAGAATTGGATTTACAAAAGAACATCAAGAGCTAATCCTAGCCACACAAACAGAGCTGGTCGGCGTCCATTTCTGTCCACAAAATCCAACTTATGATTTGAATTGCATAAAGAATGCAAAGATCTGAAAATATCTGATTTTCTGGAAGTCGGCGAATTCGATCGATCTAAAATATGTCGATCGATCGAAGAGTCGATCGATCGAAGAGTCGATCGATCGAATTATTGCTGTACAAATAATCGATCGATCGAAATGCCTTGGACGATTCTTCATCTTCTCAGGATCTGCCTCGAGCACTGGAAGTGACCAAAATGCCCTTGATGTATTTCCAGGTCTAATTCAAGAGTTTTGAATTAGATTTCAACTAAGACCTGAAAATAAGATAAAACACAAAAACTACAACAAAACGTTATATATACAATACGAACTAGGTCTAACAAATGCAAATTAAGGGGTCTTGAATCGAATAATTCAAGACTTATCACACCCCCAAACTTACATAATGCTAGTCCCTAGCATTACAACTAGAAATAAAAACAACTAATCTATATCCTCTTTCGTGGGAAACGCGATTGCATTTAGCACATGCAACAAGCCTTTTAAACCCCTAGGCTACCCTAGTGGACGAGTGAAGTCTCGTGAAGGTTTAGCAGAAGATGCTACCTACAAACATTATCTTTACAAAATATACATGTTACCTGATAAAAAGAAGTATCATCACAACAATGGTTCATAATTCATGAACAACTTTAAACTAATAAACTCCATCTTCACACAGTTTAAATAATCAGAGTCTACTCATTTACTGATGGCCGGCTAAGATTTTACATGTTCAAAATGATACAGTTTGATATTAACATATAGTTATGAGGCTTTCAAAGAATATAACCTACATACATGCTCCAGTGTCTCAAAATTCTATATATCTCTCGCTAAATGGAATAACTAAGGCATAGGCATACTTTAATATTATTTACATTATTTATTTTGGTTGTGCAATGCTCAACTCCTTTAAGCTTCTAAATGACCTATGTACCAAGTGTTAGGCCAGTGACTCCCAAACCAGATGGCTTTAGGGCACTAGATGTAAAACATCCCTAAGGGCTTAATAACTCAAGTCAAGAAGAACTACGAAGTCAAACTAACCATTTTTTATTTACTTACATCTTTTGACGCGAACACTCAATGCTTAATGAGGCAAGAGGTCCGGTTACTCAATGAAGTTTTTTTTTTTTTTTTTTTTTAACAATGAATTATGCCCACGTCATCCATCTAACAAGTAATCTTGGTTTTCCGAGACACTAAAGACCGTATGCAAGGTATTAACTTAAGTACATACCCCACAAACAATATGCCAATGTATGTCATGATTTTCAAATTTCTACATATGAATCTCATAGCCAAAAGTAATTAAGCAGACTTAGAATCTCTAATTGTGTGATCATGTGTTCAAAATTTTAAAATTGTCAATGAAAAGCAAATCACAATTATAAATCAACTAATTTCTACATCACAACATAGATATTCACAAAGAATTTTGAAAAATTTGTACAAAATTTAGACTAAGTGTACTTCTATACCCCCAAACTTAAAATAACACATTGTCCCCAATGTGTATAAAATGAAAGCATGGTTTAAGGATAAGGAAAACCTGAGTGGGGAGTATGGCTCAAAGCATGCCCCCAAACTTAGAGGTAGGAACACTTAACCTGAAAAACAAAACTAAACACCAAAGTAATATACAAGATAGAAGAAAAAAATAACAAAAGAAAATTTCACATTCCCATCGGCAATACAAAAATACCAACATGTTCGGTACATCCCAAAGGCATATCAAAGTACATTGTGTAAAACATAAAATATCCAAAAGAAAACACAATGTCTATCAAAAATATATGCCCATAATCAAAATCAGCATAAAGAAAGATATGTGCCCTAATGGCAATCATGGAGCTGCATCCGGAGGTGGTGGAAGGCGTCCTAATATCTCTCTCATCATGTCCTCCATGGCACTCTGCCGAGCAAGGATCTCTCGCACCTCAGTACGCGTGTCGCGCACCTCTCCAGCTAAAACGTCCAACTGACTCTGAAGCAAAGAAAAATCTGTGGGAGTGGACGGAACTGAAGTCTGTCGCGGATCGAAGGGCTCAGTCTCGGGTGCTTCGTCTACAGGAGCACCATCATCTATCTCCATGTCGACCTGTGGCTCGCCCAACTGTGGCATGTGAGAAATGCTCTGAGTCCACTGAGCTAGGCCGAACACTGGAATACTTCTATCTAAGTTGGCCCGCTCCGGAATAGGAATTCCACTAGAAATGATCAGCTTGGTAATGAGGCACGGAAATGGAAGTGGTCTTTGTGCAGCACTGGCTAGCCTCTTCTCGATCATATCTTCCCAGCACTTGTGCAATTGCCTCCATATCAACTCAGGGATGCTAATCCAATACCGCTTTTCAAAAGCATAGAGAGAGGCTAAAACGTCACCTATCCTCTGTGTCTTGTGTCCCAATGGACACACATTCTTCTTTAAGATCGAATTTACGAGTAATAGGTGAGGTGGCAATTGTGCTCTCTTCGCACAAGTGCGTCTAATATCCCCATAAGCCCCTCCAAACATATCACGAATAATGAAATGCAAGTCACAGTGTGGAGGGTACTCACCAAAGCGGCCTCTCGGGTCATCAGTTGGGCAGCCAAGTGCATTGGCAATGTCATCCACGCTCACGTACACTTGTTGCCCTAAGACAACGGAAGACAAGTAGGCCGGGTTGTCCGTGTCATATGTGAGATTTTGGTAGAACACACGGACAAATGGTGGATAAAAGAAATCACCGGCGGGCTTCAAAAGTGGCGACAAGTTTCGCTTCCGGATTTGACGATACGCCCATTTTACTTCTTCCTTTTCTCGAAATGCACCAACAATGTCGAAACGTGTTTCGACATTGAACGTGCGTCTCTGCCATTCCCGTCGTATGGTTTCACCGAGATGCCCGGGACTGTCGGGAGAGAGAGGAGAGGCAGGTTCCATGAAAAAGTTCTTTGAGGACTTTTGTCGAACACTTGGTGGGCCAAAATGAATTTGCCAAGGAAGGCAAATTTTCTACTTTTTAATTGGTGGGAAATGGAAGAAAAGAGAAGGGGAAGAGATTGGAAGAAAAAGAAATGCAAACAAATAATCAAAAGTGAAGAAAATGGGGGAGTTGGGAAGAAGAAACCGAGAGGAAGAAAAGAAAGCTCTCGGTGGGTCTGAGAAAAGAAAGAAAAAATGAGGGAATGGGGAGGGACACGGGTGTTTTAAAACCCTGTCACGTGACTACTGGGCGATGTTGATCGATCGAAACCAAAATTCGATCGATCGAATAGTCGATCGATCGAAACAAATTAGATCGATCGAAAAGTCGATCGATCGGAAAAAAAATGGATCGATCTAAAAGCCTTAAACAAAAATAATCAAAAATCAAGAAAAAGCACACAAATCACATAAAATACATAATCAACAAAATGAATGGGGTGCCTCCCAGGAGCGCTAAGTTTAACGTCTTCAGCCAGACCCTTCAAAACTCACTGCTAATGAATGGATTTGTGTCTGGCAGTGGTTGGGCAAAATTTATCGTTTCGTGCCCATTCGGATCCTTGAGACTTAGAGGGTAAGGCACTTCAGGTTTAAAATGTGCCTCAAGGAATTTTGTGTTGGAGTGTGGTGTTTCGGTAAACACTCATTTACCCTTGGCAAGTTTGGTCTTTTCTAATTGCCCTATTTGTTCAGTCTTTGTCTCTCCCACCTTTGGATCAATGACTACCCCTCCACTCCTAGGCTGTATACTAGATGGACTAGAACACTTCCCTATCTCTCTCTCACTAAAGGACTTAGCTAGTTGTCCAAGTTGGACTTCTAGCTTTGCTATAGACTGAGAATGGGAATTTAGAATCTGAGTCTGAGACTCAAATTTACTAAGACTAGTCAACACCTTTTCCTCAAATGTAGAATTTCTAGGAGGTGGAAGGGTTGATTGCTATTGTGGGTTGGGAGGACGACTATTAGGTGGCGGCTGGTAGAATTGATTGTTGGACTGCTGATATGCTTGGTTTTGCAGTCCATTATATTGTGGAACGTTAGGCCGCCACATACTACTATTGTTTCTCAAGGCCGGGTTATAAGAATTATTAAAATGATCATTAACCGGTCTAGAGTAAACTACGTTCATCTGCTCAATAGGAGGCTCAGAAGACTGTCCAATAATAGGACAATTCCCGGCCTGATGTGATGGATCAGAACAAAATGAACATGCATCATGTGGTGTGTGTATATGAGATACAGTTGCAGGAACAAAACCAGATGCTAACAATTGATCTAACTTTCTAGATAAGGCATCCACTTTGGCACTCAAGTCCAAAGGTTGGGACACCTCATAAAGAGTTTGGCTCTTAGTGTTCGTCCTACGACCAGATGATGAATGGTGTAAAGAATTTTCAGACAAGTTTTCAAAAAGTGTCCATGCATCATCCTCACTCTTCAACATAAAAGTACCCCCACATGAGGCATCTACCATCTGTCTATGTGGCTCAGTCAAGCCATCATAGAAGCACTGTACAAGCTGCCACTTGGGAACAGCATGATGTGGACACTTTCGTAAAAGGTCCTTCATCCTCTCCCAAGTTTCATGAAAAGGTTCTCCCTCTACTTGCGAAAAACCAGTTATGGCTTTTCGTATTTGGTTGGTCTTCCCTATGGTAAAGTACTTCTTAAGGAACTCGTGTTGCATCTGAGCCCAAGAAGTAATGGAATTAGTCTCTAGGGAATTTAACCAATACTTAGCTTTATCCTTAAGGGAGAACAGAAATAAACGCATCCTTAAAGCATCCTCGGTAAAATTCTGCAACCTAATGGTGGAACAGATTTCAATGAAGTCATCTAAATGCTTATAAGGATCCTCAGTACTAAGTCCGTAAAATAAAGGAAGCATTTGAATGAATCCGGACTTAATTTCAAAATGAGCTGCCGTAATGTCCGGCAACTGAAGGCTTGAAGTAGGTGTGTATGTTGAGGGAACATAGTGGTCCCTTAACAACACAGACTTTGGTTCTTCAGCCATTGGTGAGTTAGAATGGGCTTTTAGACGTGAGTTCCGTTTGGATCTACTTCGTCTAGAAATCCGCTCTAAGTTTGGGTCGTATGGAAAAATAGGCAATGACAATGAACGACGACCAAACATGCACCAACAAAATGTAATCTATATATACAAGGTACAGAAAAGAAATAAAAAGAAAAAGGAAGAAAAACTAACCGATTCTGCAGTGAGGCAGTGCAGTGGCAGCTGAAGTGCTACTGCAAGAAAATGTCGCTCGATCGAATATTTGGTCGATCGATCTAAATTTCGATCGATCGATTCAAAAGTGATCGATCGATTCTCTGCAGAAGAGAAAAATGCAGGAAAATACAGAAAATAAAATCTAAAACAAAATTGAAGTCTAAATATGCACAGAACAGTAATAAATTAAGTGGAGGTTCGGTCTAGAGTCAGTAGAAAAACAGTGCTGCTCAAAACAAAATTCGATCGATCTAATGTTATGTCGATCGATCGAAAGGTCGATCGATCGAAATTACAGGTCCAAAAAGTCGATCGATCTATTTTTCTGCAGAAACAGAATTCTGCAGAAAACAGACAGAACCTAAGTAAAACACAAAAAACACTAAAAACAGTTTTATACAGAACCAAAAACAGCTTATGGACAGAATTAACACTATGTACTAAATCAAACTAAATACAATCCTAAATATCCCATAAACAACCGTTAATCTCCCCGGCAACGGCGCCAAAAATTGGTGATAGCTCAGGATCAACCGGCTACACGTGGATTTTAAATTTATAAGTTTACCACTCGCAATAGTACGTATCGATTGTACTATAGTAAGGGTGATCGAACCACAGAGATTATTGGATGTTTTGCGTAATGGAATATCTAAAGAGCGTATCTAACTTAATTTATCAATAAAAATAAAAACAAAAGTTGTAGAATTGAAGCTACAACGATAAAGTGAAGGAAATGAAAACGGAAATGAAATTAACTTAAAAGAAAACTTAGGGTGTTGATCCTATCCAATCCTCAACCTATGCAATGCTTAAAGTCTATATGGATCTTCTTAACATGCTTGATATGAGCGCGTAATGGGCGTCAACCATTACGACGACCTCGACGTGAAAACACTCTAGTTAAGATGGAATCATAAAGCACCTAGGTTTACATTAATCAACTCCACGTAAAGACTAAACTATAATTGAAAAGACATTTACTCTACCTAAGGTGTGGAGTGACTAATGTTCCCTAGCTTACTACTCTATAACACATCCTAATGAGTATACACAATACATGAAAACCCTAACTAGGCCACAATGACAAAATATCTAGTTTCACACCAAATCATTCCACATAAAGTTAAACTACAATTGAAAGACAATTAGACTACCAAAGGGGTGAAATGATTGGTGTTCCCTAGCATACCCTATAAGGTGACTCTAATGAGAAATCATACATCATGTCAAATAGCACCATTGAAAAAGACATCATTCTTGTTTCCAAGAATGTTGGTTTTACTCAAGACTTCAAGAAAAAACTCATAGACAAGTTAAACTCTTTTTCATGAATAAATTTGATTAGAATCTTGATACCAAAACCTTTTAGCATGGGTTTTGATATCCTCTAGCCCTTAGCAATCATCAAACATCTAAAGAGAACCCTAAAAACCTCAAGAACACTTCATAGTTTTTGGATTGGATTTGGATCAAACCCTAAGACTAAATTAGCTAGACATGAATTTAAACTAATCTAAGCATGGAAATGAATGAAAACAGTAAAGGAACAAAGGAGAAATGAATTGAAATCAACTATATTAAACTTAAAGAAATTCGGATTACAAAAGAGGAAGAAAATGAAGAACAAGCTAAGCTAGAACTTGAAATTAAGGAAAGGAAATTGTTCTATGGAATTAAGCCTAGAAAACGTGCATCAAAGTAAACTAAAACATGAAGAATTAAAGTGATACACCTGAGAAAATCCGAACAAACCCTAAAAGATGCATCCTCTAACCTAAAACCCTAATCTCATATATATAGAGAATTGGATTTACAAAAGAACATCAAGAGCTAATCCTAGCCACACAAACAGAGCTGGTCGGCGTCCATTTCTGTCCACAAAATCCAACTTATGATTTGAATTGCATAAAGAATGCAAAGATCTGAAAATATCTGATTTTCTGGAAGTCGGCGAATTCGATCGATCTAAAATATGTCGATCGATCGAAGAGTCGATCGATCGAATTATTGCTGTACAAATAATCGATCGATCGAAATTCCTTGGACGATTCTTCATCTTCTCAGGATCTGCCTCGAGCTCTGGAAGTGACCAAAATGCCCTTGATGTATTTCCAGGTCTAATTCAAGAGTTTTGAATTAGATTTCAACTAAGACCTGAAAATAAGATAAAACACAAAAACTACAACAAAACGTTATATATACAATACGAACTAGGTCTAACAAATGCAAATTAAGGGGTCTTGAATCGAATAATTCAAGACTTATCAGAAGTGTGTACTAAAGCTTATTCCTTCATCATTATCTCTCTTGAGACACATCATGAATCCAAAGCTTCAATTCTTCAATATCTCAAAGAACCCTCGTATGCCAAGATTCTCAAGGATTTATGCAGACAAGCGCATAAATCTAGGAATCATCATCCCAAGAAAATATTTCTAAGCAAGCAAGTTGGCTACTTACGATGGGGAAATATCCTCCCAGAGTGCTATCAAATTTTAAAGAAGAAAGGGTGGAAGGGATTAGTTGGACATCCATATGATCGGGGTAGGTATGGTAATTCGTTTTGTTATTTTATTTTTTTGCATTTACTTTCTGAGTTCTTTTTACTTTTTCATTTAATTTCTTGTTATGTTATTTTTCTGACAGCAATTAACCTTTTGATGTTTGTTTTTATGAGAAAATATTGATGTTAGTTTTGTTGACAGGTGTTTTGGTGTTTAAGTTTGGGGGACGCCTTGACCTTTTTCACACCTTGATCTTTCCTTATTTCTGGTAATGTATTTCTATACTACACATTGAGGGCAATGTGTAATTCAAGTTTGGGGGTATGGAAAAACATTCTGTCTATTTGTTTGTTTGTTTATTTGTCTTTTTGATCTAATTTTTTTTTAGTTGTCTTTTTGTTCTAAAAAAAAATTGGGTTATGTTGTTGTTTAAGTATGATTACATTGCAACTGTGGTTTGTATGTCATTAGTTTGTTTAACATGTTGAACACTGCATATCTTTAGAAATCTGAATCTTTGGAATCATCTGTTGGATTTGAGAGACATCACTTGTTTGAATTGATTATCACAAGCACATTAGCATTGGTTCTATGAGGTATGAGATTTGAATTGAGGAATGTATGTCTTGAGATTTGTAGGATGATTTGTTGATGAAACATTGGCTTAAGTTAAAAAAGAAAAAATAAATAAATAAATAAATAATATCATCAATTTGAGTTCTCATTGAGTAACCGGGCCTCTTGTATCACTAAGCATTGAGTGTTCGTGTAAAAAGATGAGAAAATTCAATTTGGTTGATTGTATGGTTAGTTTGACTTCGTAGCCTTTTTGACTTAGAGTAATTAAGCTCTTAGGGATATTTCTATATCTAGTACCCTAAAACCATCTGGTTTAGGAGTCACTGGCCCAACACTCGTTACATAGGTTAATTAGAAAGCTTAAGGGAGTCAAACATTGCACAGGTTAAAAAAAAAAAAAAAAAAAAAAAAAAAAAAAAAAAAAAAAAAAAGGGAAAAAATGCACATTTGATTTAAGCCTTGGTTGTTTCATCTGATAAGATTCCTATGAATTTTGGGGTACACAAACTTTGAGAAAAATTGAAACCTCATGAATCTATGTTAATCTCACTTTGCACACATTTGAATCTGAGTTGTCTCAATTTTCCAACTATGAGTTGAATGATTTTTTATGTCATAATGATATGAGTGTGATGTTCAGTTTGTTAAACTTACTCATGATGTCTAAACCATGTGTTTGTGTGGAATTCTTGTTTTTCAACAACATAGTGCTTTAAAATGTTTGTGGGTATCATTCCTGGCAAACCCTCACGAGACTTCACTCGTCCACTAGGGAGTCTTAGGGGTTTAAAAGGCTTATTGCATATGCTAAATGCAATCGTCTCTCCCACGAAAGAGGATTTATGTTTCAAACTTTCATTTTATGTTGTGTTTTGTTTTGCTAAGGGACTAGCAAAGTGTAAGTTTGGGGGTATTTGATGAGTGCCAAATATTGCATATGTGGACCCCTTAATTTGCATTTACTAAACCTTTAGTTTTATTATTTTCTAATGTTGTTGGTTAGTTAGTATTTTGCAGGTCATTGAGAGAAAACAATAGCATTATGGTGAAAGAAAGCACACTTTGAGAAGACCTAGATAATGTGGTTATGTTCAACCAAATCAAGAAGAGGACTAAATCGAAATTTCTCTAATTGGAGTCAAAATCGGATTGGACTAAATTTTAAATTCAGCATATGTCACAGTCTTTTGGCCATAACTTTCATTTCAAGTATCCGATTAAGGTGAATCAAGATACGTTGGAAAGCTAACTCAATTTTCTACAAATCATTGTGAAATAGGATTTTCCTAATTCGGAAGTATGCTATGCCAAAAGTATCCCGTAATAAAAGACCGCAAATCTGGACGGATTTGGAGTCCTTTTCCTTATTGGATTGTGTTTTGAGTTTCCTACTCAAACTAGGAGACTAACCTCCGATTTTAATAGAAATTTTAGTGCTTCTAGGATTTGTTTTTTCCTTATAAATAGACCTCTAAGCCTCAAGAAAAATGGAAGAAGCTAGAGACCAAATATATTCTTTTCTTTTTAGTTTAGTTTTTTCTTTAGTTTAAGATTTATTTTTCATAGCCATGTATAGCTAATTTTTCAACTAAGGTTGAGGATGAAGCCTCACCATTGAAGAGCAACAATATTTTCATGTAAGTTTATACTATCCGATTTTATTTGGTTTAATCTTTCTTATGTTTTACTTCTTTTCAATTTGTGGGATGATTCTTGGATATCTTTTGTGATTTAAGGATACATTTGATGATTTGAGATATTTCACATAATTGATTGCTTCGGTTTTTATTTATCAAAACGCTGGATATTCATTGTGTTTCGTTCTACGGATACATTTGATGATTTTGTTTAAACCGGATATCTTTTGTGATTTGTGCAAAGAACATATTCATTGAATGATTTAATGATTTTTTTAAGTATAGTAGAACATACATAAGAGTTGTATGGTGAGAACTTCAGATGTGTATTGATGAACATGAGAATATGTTGCTATGATTTGGTGGGTGTGGATTCCAAAACCTTAGTACATTTTCTTTTCTTTTATTTTACTTTATTTAGTTTATGTTTTTTTATTATTATTTATCAAAAATTAAAATCTCTTAATTTTTGGAACTAGGTTAGGATTTGATTAATTTAGTCATAAATTTGTTTTCAAGAACACAATTCCCTGTGGGATCGACCTCGCACTTGCAAAACCATTTATTGCAAACAATTCGTGCACTTGCGTGTACATTTAAAATTCACATCAGATTGTAACGGTTGTTTATGGGATATTTAGGATTGTATTTAGTTTGATTTAGTACATATTGTATATTCTGTTTATAAGCGGTTTTATTTCTGTTTGTAAACTGTTTTTATTATTTTTAGTGTTTGAATTCGGCTCTGTCTGTTTTCTGCAGAATCCTGTTTCTGCAGAAAAGATAGATCGATCGATTTCCATGAACTAAAAATTTTCGATCGATCGACATAAAATCCGATCGATCGACTTCTATTTTTGAGCAGCACTGCTTTTCTACTGTCTCTGAACCGAATCTACCTTTAATTTCTCACTATTCTATGCATATTTAGACTTTAATTCTGTTTTAGATTTATTTTTCTGCATTTCTGTTGCATTTTTCTTTTCTGCAAAGAATCGATCGAGCAATTATATAATAGATCGATTGAAGTTTCGATCGATCGACCTAAAAGTAGATCGAGGGACTTTTCCTGCAGTAGCACTCCAGCTGCTGCACTGCCTCACTACAAAACCGATTAGTTTTTCTTTCTTTTTCATTTTATTTCTTTTCTGTACCTTGTATATATAGATTAAATTTTGTTTGTGCATGTTTGGCCGTCGTTCATTATCATTGCCTATTTTTCCATACGACCCAAACTTAGAGCGGATTTCTAGACAAAGTAGATCCAAACGGAACTTACGGCTAAGAGCCCATTCTAAATCACCTATGGCTGAAGAACCAAAGCATGTGTTGTTGAGGGACCACTATGTTCCCTCGACATACACACCTACTTCAAGCCTTCAGTTACCAGACATTACGGTAGCTCATTTTGAAATTAAGTCTGGATTCATTCAAATGCTTCCATTATTTTACGGACTTAGTACCGAAGACCCTTATAAGTATTTAGACGAATTCATTGAAATCTGCTCCACCATAAGGTTGCATAATTTTTCAGAAGATGCTTTAAGGATGCGCCTCTTTCCAAGGATGCTTTAAGGATGCGCCTCTTTCCGTTATCTTTAAAAGACAAAGCAAAGTATTGGTTAAATTCCTTAGCGACGAACTCCATTACTTCTTGGGCTCAAATGCAACATGAGTTCCTTAAGAAGTACTTTACCATCGGGAAAACCAATCAAATACGAAAGGCCATAACTGGTTTTTCGCAAATAGAAGGAGAACCATTTCATGAGACTTGGGAGAGGATGAAGGACCTTTTACGAAAGTTTCCACATCATGTTGTTTCCAAGTGGCAGTTAGTACAAAGCTTCTATGATGGCTTGATTGAGCCTCATAGACAGATGGTAGATGCCTCATGTGGGTGTACTTTTATGTTGAAGAGTGAGGATGATGCGTGGACACTTTTTGAAAATTTGTCAAAAAACTCTTTACACCATTCATCATCCGGTCGTAGGACAAACGCTAAGAGCCAAACTCTCTATGAGGTATCCCAACGTTTGGACTTGAATGCCAAAGTGGATGCTTTATCTAGAAAGTTAGATCATTTACTTGCATCTGGTTTTGTTCCTGCGACTGCATCTCACATACATACACCACATGATGCATGTTCATTTTGCTCCGACCCATCACATCAGGCCAGAAATTGTCTTATTGTTGGACAGTTTTCTGAGCCTCATATTGAGTAGATGAACGCAACTTTCTCTAGACCGGGTGGTGATCAGTTTAATAATTCTTATAACCCAGGTTTGAGAAACAATAGTAATATGTGGCGGCCTAACATTCCACAATACAATGGACTGCAAAACCAAGCTTATCAACAGTCCAACAATCAATTTTACCAGCCGCCACCTAATAGTCGTCCTCCCAACCCACAATAGCAATTAGACCTTCCACCTCCTAGTAATTCTACATTTGAGGAAAAAGTGTTGACCAGTCTCAGTAAATTTGAGTCGCAGACTCAGATTCTGAATTCCCATTCTTAGTCCATAGCAAAGCTAGAAGTCCAACTTGGACAACTAGCTAAGTCATTTAACGAGAGAGAACAAGAGAAGTGTTCTAGTCAACCTATCATTAATCCTAGGAGTGGAGGGGTAGTCATTAAACCACAGGTGGGAGAGATGAAGACTGAACCAATAGGGCAATTAGAAAAGACAAAACTTGTCAAGGATAAGGGAGTGTTTACTGAAGTACCACACTCCACAACACAATTCCTTGAGGTACATTTTAAACCTGAAGTGTCATATCTCCTAAGTCTCAAGGATCCGAATTGGAATGGGCACGAAACGATAAATTTTGCCAAACCACTGCCAGACACAGATCCATTCATTAGTAGTGAGTTTTGAAGGGTCTGGCTGAAGACGTTAAACTTTGCGCTCCTGGGAGGCACCCCAAGTAACTCTGTTCCATTGTTTATATTTCATTCTGTTGTTATTTTTAATCTTTCACTTTCTTTTTAGTTTTCTTTTTCAGGTTAAGTGTTCTTACCTCTAAGTTAGGGGGTATGCTTTGAGTCATACCTCCCCAACCAGGTTCTCTTTATCCCTTAACCATGCTTTCATTTTGTACACATTGGGGACAATGTGTTATTTTAAGTTTGGGGGTATAGAAGTACACAATTACACTTAGTCTAAATTTTGTACAAAAAATTTTCAAAATTTTTCAAATTTCGTTGTGAATATCTATGTTGTTTTGTAGAAATTAGTTGATTTATAATTGTGATTTGTTTTTCATTGATAATTTTAAAATTTTGAATACATGATCACACAATTAGAGAGTCTAAGACTGCTTAATTACTTTTGGCTATGAAATTCACATGTAAAAATTTGAAAAATCATGACATACATTGGCATATTGTTGTGGGGTATGTACTTGAGTTAATACCTTGCATGTTTGTTTTTAGTGTCTCGGAAAACCGAGATTACTTGTTAGATGGATGACGTGGGCATAGGTTAAAAAAAAAAAAAAAAAAAAAAAAAAAAAAAAAAAAACTTCATTGAGTAACCGGACCTCTTGCCTCATTAAGCATTGAGTGTTCGCGTCAAAAGATATAAGTAGTAAATAATAAATGGTTAGTTTGACTTCATAGTTCTTCTTGACTTGAGTTATTAAGCTCTTAGGGATGTTCTACATCTAGTGCCCTAAAGTCATCTGGTTCAGGAGTCACTGGCCTAACACTTGGTACATAGGTCATTTAGAAGCTTAAAGGAGTTAAGCATTGCACAACCATAATAAATAATGTAAATAAATTCTGTCTATGCCTTAGTGATTCCATCTGATGAAAGATACAAAATTCACACTGGAGCATGTATGTAAGTTATATTCTTTGAAAGCTCCATAATTGTATGTTAATATCAAACTGCATCATTTCTAACATGTGAGATCTTAGCCAACCTTTTGTAAATGAGTAGATTATGATTTTTTGAATTGTGTGAAGATGGAGTTTATTAGTTTAAAGTTGTTCATGAATTTTGAACCATTGTTATGATGATACTTCTTTTTATTAAGTAACATGTATATTTTGTAAAGATAATGTTTGTAGGTAGCATTTATGCTAAACCGTCACGAGACTTCACTCGTCCACTAGGGTAGCCTAGGGGTTTAAAATGTTTATTGCATGTGCCAAATGCAATCGTGTTTCCCACGAAAGAGGATGTAGATTAGTTGTTTGTATTTTAATTTCTAGTTGTAATGCTAGGGACTAGCATTATGTAAGTTTGGGGGGCTGTGAATAGTGAAGACAGCATGCAACCATCCAGACACTAGGGCTAAGTCGTTCGGACGCGCTACTGAAGACTTATGAAGAAAAGTGTGTTATTTGAAGTCAGTTGCTATTTGACATTCAGATGTCCACTTATCCTGTTCGGATGCCGCCTAGGGAAATCCGAGTTTGTGTGAAATTAGGTTTTGCAGAGCCTATTTAAAGGGGCTCCTAGGCTATTGCTTTGTAAGAATTCGTTATTGAATTCATTGTGCTAAGAGAGGGTATATAGGCAGAAATTGTGAGATCAGCTAGCTCTCTTATAATTTTATTTGTATGATTTGATCAACCTATTGAAGTCTAGTTTAGGGAAGAGCCATAAGCAAAAGGAGTCCATTGAAGACCCCTTCAGACAGAAGGTCTGGTTGGAAAGCGTTCACATATAAGTACGTGCAGAGTTAGAGGTACGACTACTACATCAGGTTATGTGAGTATTACTGCCTTATAACTAGCTTTGTCTTCTGAATAGTAGATATCCTGGGTTTGGCTGCCCCAGAGTGATTTTTCTCTGAGATAAGAATTTCCACTTTGTCACCAAAATATTTGTCTTATTTACTTTTCCGCATTTATATTTTAATAAATTGTTGATCACACACACACACACTTAAATTAAGAGTCACTTTATATTTTCCACTTATATTAAAGAAAGTTATATGAATTGGCAAAAGGAGGAAAACCCAATTCATTTAAAACCAGACCCACAAAAACTGAGCCAAAATATAGCAGAAATCAAATTGGGTTAATACCTGCAAAGGCTGAGGTGTGTTCTGGGTCAATCCGGTATAACTCGAAATGACATCTTTCTCTGTCGAAACGACAGACATGGTGGCCAAAAAAGATGGGTAACCACTACTCCCCCTTTCTCTTCCTCTCCTGACATAATCATCGTGGATTTTACTCAAATACTTTGAAAAAGAGAGGAGTGTGGATTGCCTGAAGCAAATTCCGAGGCATGTCCAAGTGCATTAGACCTCCATGAAGCATTCCTTATAGATTTTTTTTTTTCACGAAATTGGGGGGGGGGGAATGGCCTCTACAGGCCCCCCTCCCTCTGTCACTATATACATGCACTCCACAACTTTTGGGGAGCACAAGCATACATGTACACCTAAGCAAAAAACCATTTAAATCTTCATATGCAAACTAGTCATAACTGTATACACATGCTTTGTTCCATTCAAACTTATAAGTATACCGATACATCTAGCATGATATCTCATATAAAACATAACATATACCATCATCATTTAAAACTATGTCAAGCATGCTATCTTGTACATTAATCTTTCACATTCCTTCTTTCTTATCACTCTGGGACTTGTCCCGATGGTTTCTAGGATATCGTTTCGTATACATACTTATCATCATGTGGGAGTAGTCCCTAGGCAGTGAAAGCTTGCAACTTACTCCTTTCAAAGACTTGTCCTCCATAACGACATCATTAAGTTAACAGCATCGAGGGCTTGCTCCTAGGGACTTGTCCCTGTGTAATGCTAGGGATGCTTTAATTTCTTAAGCGCTTTTCTCATTCTTGTTAATGCTCATGCTTCATACTATAAAACTATCATACTTTTGCTTTCATGTTTATGCATCGTTCAACAACATTTCACCTTCATAATTCATAAAACATACAATGAAATCCTTAACTCTTCTCAAAAGTCACAAAACATTTCTCAATTCCCATTTCATAAAACATACTTTAAAGCTCATAAATTATCATAAATACAATATCTCATCATATTTCAAAATATCAAAAGCAATCTCAAATCACATAACACAAAAATATTATATCGGCTCGAAGTTAAACACTTATAACATTCTTACCATCTAATTTAAAACCACAAAACTTAGTATCTTTTCACAATGAGTTAAATACTCACATTTAATAGACCGCATAGGACTCGCGACTCAAGTACTCATCATTGATCTAGTCACCTCGTACTATACATTGGAGGACTAGTTTTAACTTCTAATCTCGTGTCACATGCTTGCAATTAATCGAATGGTTAGACTCGGCTAAACTATCGAACCCTAAACTCCATTTCACACATAGCTAACCACGAGTTCTCACATAACAATTTTCACTTTCCTAAAACTAACTAAGCATCGTTGCCCTTCTATATAAGCCTACGATGAAATACTTATTCTAGGTACTCGCTTTACCCTAAGACACCTAAGGTTAATATATTCTCACACTTTATTTTAACTTGATTATTAGTTATATATCTAAGGAATTCAATATTGGAACTTCCAACTTATTGCTTCATCAAATTAAGTTAACAAGTAAGCTTGATCTACTTAAGTTAACAAAGTATGTTTGGTTATATATATATATATATATTCAACGCTTATTAAACTAAGCCTAATTCAATATACACTTAACTACTTTTATTGTACATGAATAAATGCATTCATTCTTTAATTACTTCTCAAAATGGATTCAAAGCCTATTTATGTATTTCTATAATATTACTAATTTATATTTATCGACTTAAGGTTATTTTAGACTATTTACAATTCTACGACATTCTCATCTTAACCATTACATTTGATACTTTATCTTTATTAATTACTAACCACCCAAGTAGTTCAAACGATAGGACCTAAATGATTTAATGGGCTATGGTCTTAATTGGATTAAACTACAAACCCCATGACATTTTCATTTTAAACTATCATATTCAACACTTTGTTCTTTTATTATATAAATACTTGAGTAATTAGGCTATAGGGCCTTAATCTTATTTACAACATTAATTTAATAACTACTATTATATTAGATTATAATTCTATTTTGTAACATATTCATCACTAAAGCTTGAGGCATATACATAGATTTCTAAGATATGTATTATACTTAGAATCAATTTGTTTTTAGTTCGTATCTCTTATGAATTCTATCTCAATATTAGTTACGTTTGTATTTCAATATCCAAATCATTATATATGTTTATTTGACTCACTCGTTTATCGATTCTTGTATTTCTTTTATATCTAATTTATTCACTTATTACGCTTCTAAGACAAACTGACCTTAACTCTTTTAACTTGAATATTATTAACAACCAAGTAAGCATTGGAATAATAATACCATGGACGTATTAAAGCTAATCCAATAATTCTTAGTTAGGTTAGACTCTAATTCGATAATAAAACATATTTATTCACTTATTATCTTTATTGAACCCCTATACTTGTTTATTTACTTAGTGACTTATTTTCATGACTTATAACATCAAAACCAGCCAATTGACTCCCTTTAAATGAACATGAACATATAGCAAAAGAACCGAAAGATTCAATTCGAAAACCACATTATTCTCACCAAAGCATCTCTAATCAACCAATACACAAACAACCATTAACAATCTAACACAAATATCATACGGCCAAGAAAGACTTAAAACCCAAATACCCATTCGATCAAGTTTCCATGGAGACCAAACCAAAACTCCAACAACATACCCATAGAACTAAAATGGAAGCTAGTAAGCATAGACCCACTCGGCCATTCACTCAGGAAATCTTCCACAAACTCTTCAACCAGAACCCAAAATCGTCAAGAACCAATACATATTTCTACCCCTATTACCCATTCAAAATTGCAACTAAAACCCTTAAGCAATTCAGTTATCAATAACCGAAAATCATCTAAGTAGAAAACCATATAAAAAATCCCAATCCAAGAGCTAAAGGGAAAGATGACTTCTACCTTTCTTGCTGCCCATAGCCGAAACTCCCACTCTTTTAGCTTAACTATCTTCTTTTTTTTCTTGGTCTGCATCTCTGTCTGTGTCATGATCTCTCTGCATCTCGATCTCTTTCTCGGGCTTGATCTCTCAGCATCGTGTGTGTGTGTGTGAGACAAAAAGGGGAAAGGGAGATGAGGGAAAGAAATGAGGTGGGCTGCGTTAGGACAAGGGGGCGGGGGGGTGTTGTGTGAACATGGGAAGAGAGGGGGAAGGGGCGTGTGTTTGCTAAGTGTGCATGAGGCAGGAGCGGGCAAAACCCACCCAAACCCACACTGCCCGACCTGTCCGTCCCGCCCTACCCCACAAAAGCCGAATTTCAGGTTTAAAATTGCGGATCCGGGTACACAATCAAATTATCCATGCGGGGCAGGTCACGAGTATAAAATTTTTAAAATCCTGGGTACCCACCCCGCCCCACACGTCTAACACTAAGACCTAAAAAAACCCTAAACTACCAACTCCTAAAAAAAACCCTAAACTTCCTCCACCTTGTCAGTCGTCCCTGCGCCGCTCACCCCCTCAATACCCAGACGATATATCATTTTTCTTTCACCTCTCACGGTCTCACGTTTTAGTGCTTTCACCTTCACATCTTCAGAGTTCTGAAACCTTCACTCTTGTGCATTGCAGTTGCAAAATCAATTGAAGCCATAGCGCTTGAGCTTCGCATCTATAGAGAGGTAAGCTATTTCGCGGTTTGGTTTTTCGTATATAAATGGATCTACCTTCTTTGTACTTAGAGGTGCAAGAATGTGCTAACAAAGAACCCCAAGTTCTAAGATTGATGTCTTGAGATGGGTTTGCAAATCGCAATTATTTTCAGAGCCTTCACAGGTCTTCGAGTGAGAGAGACCCGTGAAGGCTCTCTAAAAATCTGCAAAACCAAATATGAAATGGGTATTCTTCAATTCCTTTTTTTATTTTTGGCTTTTGTGCGTGAAACTTCTTTTCTTTTGTCAAAAATTCTTCTTCTATGTGTGATATATGAGTGTTGTGTATATTTGTTCTTACTGTTTTCTCAAGAGAGTTGTGTTTGTGTGAGTTTGTGTTGGTGGTGGTGGTGGTGTAGTTGGGTAAGGGTAATTGCAGCTATAGCCAGTCAGGTAAAGACTTGGGTGGTTACTGGTTAATGTATGATAGTATTAATCCAACCATGAACAAAATACCCGCCCCACCCAACCAGAGACTAGGTGGATACTGCACATTGCAGCCGGGCCCCAGATAGGAATTTTACAACCCGCAGTGTGTGGGTCCAGGTTTCAAAACGGCCAATACCCGGTACGTCCTGACTCGTGCCCACCCTTAGTGTGAGGAGAAGAGAGAGAGAGAGAGAGAGAGAGAGAGAGAGAGAGAGATGTGACATGGAAAAAAAAAACATATAAACTCTAAAAGAGCTTAGCCCCACCTTTTTACTTTTTCTTTTACCAAAACTAAGAGATAAGATATCACCCTTAAACAACCACAATACAACACGTGGCACTGGATAAGATTCTCATGTTATTTTAAGGCCCCATCTTTTATAATTTACTGCAGTACCCTACTACATATTAATTGTAACATTTGTTAACTGATATCTAACCCTATATTTAATATAACTACATTTTACTCATATAATTAATTATTTATTACACTAAGATTTAATATTAGTATTTTATCATTATGATTCAATCACATTATCTTAAACCCCTTTTATTCCAATTATATAAATATAATCACTTAAAATATAATGTTAGTTTTATCTTAATTTATAAATATAATTTATTAATGCATAACTCTTATTTATTTTATTGGCGTTACAGCGGGAGGCTATCCTTTTATAATAGGCTTTAAGGCACGATCAAACTTAGTTGGTCAGAATTCCATGTTTTGGTTGGTTGGTGAGAGGAGGCTGCTAACTCATTCCACTGCCTTCTGGAGGGCGATGCGATGCGCGTGGGTTTTGAAGATTAGGTTAAAAAAAGAAGTTGACGAAATCATCCAAAGTCCATATCCTCAACCCATCCACGTACACTAATTACTAATATATATGCACCACTTGTCCACTTTCTTTACCTACAAACCCAGATAATTTAGGCTATATTAGGTTTTCAAGGATTGGTCCCCCTAAGATCTGCACCGTTGGATGTTCCTCCAGATTGGCGAAGACTCTTATCTCAAGGCGCTGCATGGGGACCATACCCAGCCTACGTACATCTTATATAGGAATATACAAACCTTATCACACTTATATAATTCTACTTATTTTTCGAGTATATATATGCAAATCTTTATATGTAGCACTCCGAACGTGCAACTTTCTTTGTAGTTATTTCATATTATGTGAGAGAGAGAAACACAAGAGACATAATTTTGATGATTGAGGTTCACTAAACATCATTACATGACAAGGCCATTTGCATCCGAGGCCCATTTCCTCTATTTTATTCTAGAACGTACATGTGATTCTTCTTCTTCTTCTTTTTTGATAGGAAAAGAAAATTTTGATTCTTACATGTACTATTAAATTACCACTTACTTCAAAAGTTTAAGGTTATAAGAATAGATAAATTTAATCAATACTTTAACACATCTCCTCACGTGTGGGCTCAAACTATCTTTTAATATGTGAAACCCAACATGTAGAATATTTTAATTGAAACGGAAGGTGAGTGATGGAGATAGGGTTTGAACTCAAAACCTCAGCTTTTATACCATGTTATATCACTAGTTATTACAAAAGTTTAAGCTGATAGGAATTGATAAATTTAATCATTTAGTTTGCATTTGACATTGCAATTTCGTAAACAACAAGTGTGATTTTTGAAAATGCAGAATTTTAAAGGATAGCCTGCAATTTTAAATGTTAAATTACGATTTTGTCAAATGCTTAACTGTTTTTTTAAAAATCATTTTTTCAGATCGCACATTTTAAAATAACAAAAACAGACGCTTCCATGCAGGCTAGGCATCGGTCTTTTCTTGAATCGGTACTATTAAACTTCTATTTTCCATGTGTTATCAGATTTATTTAAGGCTTGAATAATATCAAGTCTTATTGTACGCGGCCCCACAGTCTTGACTCTTGATTGTTCTTTGAATTGGGTTTCTGAAGTTGCAGCCGAGTTTTGGAACAAAACGAAGACCGCCACTCGTGTTGCAAGTAGAATGATTATTTTATTAAGAACAAAATAGTTATTTTTAATTTTTAGTTTGGTCGTAACGCTGAAATAAAACACTAAATTAATGAGTATTCTTGTGTTTCGTGCAATGACATCTCTACAATAGCATGATTTTTGCATAGACAATGCAAAATATAATGAAAAATATTTTGTTTCAAAAGTAGCTGCCCCTTCATGACTTTACAAGACCATCAAATAAGATAATATGTAATTAATATACATTATGAGAACCTGTAGGTTTGAAGATAGGCTAAATTAGCACAAATTCTACCGATCGATCAAGCTTGTTGTTACTGGCACCCATCATCAGTCGGCTTGCCAATCAATTGACTGGCTTTCCTAGGTCAACAGAGGAAATATCCCTATTCCATAACATTAGTTAAACTTTTCGACCAACAAATTGAGGGCAATTTTGTAATAAAAAATTAATATTATTTTTGTTGGCATGCTTGATGAGACACATGGCTTCACATGGCTTGGTTCAAAAGAGAAGATTGTATTATTTTTTATAAATTACTTGGGCAAGGAACTCTCCTTACTCTTTCTATGTGGGACAACTAAAGTTTTGGCTCAATAAGAAATGCTTGCATTATTTTTTATAAATTACTCTGGCAAGGAACTCTCCTTACTCTTTCCATGTGCGACAACCAATTTCTATGTGGGACAACTAAAGTTTTGGCTCGATAAGAGATGCTTGCATTATTTTTTATAAATTATTCAGGCAAGGAACTCTCCTTACTCTTTCCATGTGCGGCAACCAAAACTTTGGCTCAATAAGAGAAGCTTGCATCCCTTTTATAGATTACTTAGGTGAGAAATTTTCTTTACTTTTTCCATGTATTACAGAGGCCTCTTGAGGGGCTTATAGTCCAAACATAATTTTATCATTATGATATCATCGCCTTAACTTAAATCTTTTTTATTCCAATTATATAAATATAATCACTTAAAATATAACATTAATTTTATCTTAATTAATAAATATAATTTATTAACACTAAACTTTTTTTTTTTTTTTTTTTTTTTTTTAGACGTTAAAACGGAAGCTATCATTTTATAGATAGGCTTTAAGGCACGATCAAACTTAGTTAGCTAGGCAGAATTCCATATTTCTGTTGGTTGGTGAGAGGGGGCTAGCTGCTAACTCATTCCAATGCCTTCTGGAGGGCGATACACGTGGGAGCGTGGAAGAATACTAGAATAGAGATATCGGTATTTTCTTTTATGGTAAATATATAATATAATGCGCAACATGTTAGTTTTTTTTTTTAACCTGCACATGCCAGTGGGGCCCGGGGCCAAAGAATCAATGGAATTGACTTCGTCGTTTCGCGAAACGAGTCAAGAAGGACGGACTATAAATCTATATAAAAATTAAATAAAAAAAAGGGAAGGACTATAAGCCCCTTAGAGGCACTCTACTGACTCGATCGAGGATTCCATTATGATAGGCCCATCCATACTAGATATACTAGAGATTTAGTTCTGTACGTATCTCATAAGTGTACGAAAGATAGAAGAGTAAAAGCACAAGAAGTTTTCTTCTTTATTATGAGTGATCGAAACAAGAGTGAAAATTGAGGAAGATGCACCAAAAATATAGTGAGATTATGATGTAGTGAGACTTTGTGTTTAAAATGATTTTATCTTTATTATTTTGTACTCCATTTTGATAGTGAATTTCTTTGTAATTCGTCTCAATCCACTGTAAATGTCTCACACATCGAGAAAATCACATAAATTTTGGTAATTTTGATATTATTTTACGTGACTTTCTTGACTTATTCACGTACTTTGCACCAGGGAAGGAGCCAGAAGTTCTTATAGGCAGGAGCCGGTGGTAAAAAAAAATTATTGGTAGGGGCCAATAGGCTAAATTTTTAGTTTTTTAGCTTATATATATATATATATATATATATTTTTTGAGATTTTTTTTTTTTAACCTAAGAAATTTTTTTTTTCAAGGAAATTGGGGGGGCCATGGCCCCTGCCAGTCCCCCCCCCCCCCCCCCCCTCCCTTCGTCTCTGCTTTGCACAAGCAGCACAAAAAAAAAAAAAAAAAAAAAAAAAAAAAAAAAAAAACTTGACAAGGTTACACACATAAGTACGTCTATCAGCAAAAAATTTCGAGGCGGCGTAGAAATTTAAGTCTCAAGCCTATTAACAAATTTTGTCATAGTCATGAAGAAGAAACCTGACTGATCATCTAATTGATTAGGATGATGCTGCTTCAAAACTCCATCGTATTTTGCATAGTTTGATGAAAGGTAGACCTATGTTCACAATGTACATGTCCCACAAAATCCCATCAGAGTACATTAATTGCGCATGCATGCAGCAAGAAATCTGCCTAATCCCAATTTACCGTGAGGCTAGCTATTCCGGTACCTTGCTGCCATCTAGTAGACATGCATGCATGCATGCTGTCGTCTTTTTAACAGTCCTTCGGAGTGCTAACCGGCCCTCCAAATTAATATGGGTCTCACGTAGGTATCATCAAACTTCCTCCAGTAGAAATGTATGGTGCATACAGGCCTTTCTATCAGCAGGGACAAACTATCCTTTGCACAGCTTATGTTGGTTCCCACAGATTCTTCAAGGGAGAGCAAAGGAACGTTCAAGTCCTCGTTTGGAGGAACAAATTCTCGATGCGTGATTTTGATAGTCTCATGGTGGGGAATTAGATAGCTTATAAGCGGCTTTGTTAGAAAACCAAACACCTGCAAGTATAAAAGGATACTATCAAAGTCCCTGCAAAATGTATCAACTCTTGCCAACAATTACATCGTATCATTAAAACATTTTTATCTCACAATTATCACTTGGAGACAAAGACCAACATACCAGCGTACTGAAGAGGACTGCGACAATGGTGTTGGTAATCATTGTAGCATTGATTGGATCCAAAGTAACACCAGAATACGTGGACTTCAGAAGCCAAGAGAGAAATAATTCAGGCAGAATTTCTACAAAATTGAAGAATTAATTGTCTCTACAATTATATTGCATATCATCTCTAACAGACTGTTTTGAATTATGATGAACAGAAAATGCATACCTGTTTAAAAGCCAATGCAACTGAGACTACCCCTCTCATAAGCCCGGCCCACCAAATCATTACCTAGACAAATAGAAATTTCAAAATCCATAGGCCATGAAAGTGTGTAACTACATACCTTCCCTCGCAGTATGCAAAAAAGTTATCATTGGCAATACTAATTAACGCCGGAACAAAAGAATATCTTCAAATTAATGGGAAATACTTGGTGGCAAAGAATTACCATATTAAGGAAAATATAATAACTATAATATTCCTTGACGACAACGTAAATATAAATATGAAAATTCTTTAAAAGATAAATCAAGAGATTTGTCGATAGTCTCTTCTTTCCTTTTTGGTCTTTCTCTTGATGGATGTTGACAACTTGGTAGAAAATATCTTCTAAATCACAATTGCCAAATGTCTCTTCTTTCCTTCTCGAGTAATTAACCTTTTCCTTTCTTGCCTAAGCTAAATGAATCTCATCGCCGCATCATAGACCAATTAATTCTATAGTTGTATCTGATTTCCTCCTGCATCAGTCTCACCGGGTTGGAAAGAATTCGTCCTCGAATTCGAATCTTCTTTACCTCGATCTTTTGGATAGCCGATCAATTCATTCCATCCCGTATTTTCAATACCAAAGTAACTTGAAACCAGAAGATAAATAAGTTGCAACCCATCACAACGACTAGCCTCACACTAAATTGAAATAATTCAATCTTCTCACATCTTTTATTTATTTTCTCCAATTCACGCTCCATAAAAGTCTTCAAAAAATTATCAATTCTTTCTCGACCGCAAAAATTAAAATTGTCATCTTTCTCGCCAAAACCAACATTCAAATTATTACTAGAAGAACTTGATAGAAAATTTTCAATCCCTAGAAAATCATCATAACTAATTTCCTCATTACTCAACTGAAATCCCTCGTTATGTGGACTTTCATCAAACACATGGTAGTCATTATTTTTTTCAATAAATTTTATTGCATCACCCACAAAACTTACCTCTTTCTAAATTTTCTTCTTCATGATAGACATCATAAATTGGGGGAGAATTCCAATCCACAAATCCTTGTGAAGGATTTTCAACATCTTCATGTTCAACATCATCATGAACATCTTCATGTATGAACTCGTCTTCTTGGAACTCTTCATCAACAATTTCTTCATCCCGACCACGTTGTTCCCAGTATGGAGCAGGATTGTGATACGGGTTGTCGAAGGTGGAATCGGAATCGGAGTTCATCTCACGATTGCCAAATTCCTGCGCCGCTAGGCGCTGGGCTAACTCTGCAACTTGCCTCTGCAAATCCTCAATCATCATATCCTGAACGTTACGATCATGGTGCGGAGCTTCCTCATTCAGAACCTGCTCACGACGACCACCACGACTACGACCACCAACCATCGAAACTGATGAAGAACGATCATGGTGCGGAGCTTCCTCATTCGGAACCTACTCACGACGACCACCATGACTACGACCACCAACCATCGAAATTGATGAATAACTCGTCTCAGGAAAGTGCTGAAGCTCTGATACCAATTGACGCCGGGCAGAATAGCGATTATTCTGTAGGCTAATCAACAAGCAATTTGCAAGGAAGAAAACAGGAAAATTACCCTAAAGAAAACAGAGACAAACTCTGAATTTGATAAAATTATCAATAATTTCCTCCTGCATCATTAACCTGGTGTTTAAATGTGATCCCTGATCGATGTTCTCTCGGCCTTTCTATTCATGTAATTGGAATGAGCAGAGAGTGGGAATACAAATGCAGCACGTCCAAGCAATATTAATATGATCAAGGTACCATAGATGCCCATTGAAGTCCCAAAGCTGCAATGAACAAACATCTGTTATGTCAGAGACTCAAATTCATACCCCTAAGCGTTGTAAGTTAATTTAAACATGCCAAAGCTGACATTATACTTCTTAATTACTTGACTAATATTTTTAACCAAATTTTCTTAAAACAAAAGTTGAAGATTCGAATCGAATGTGAGAGATATCAGAGGAAGACAGAACATTCTATCATGCCATGATAAGAGTTTACAAGTAAGTAAGTAACAGCCAGAAGATATGAGCCTCAGACTGGCCAATCCTAACCATTTTCATTACCACCAAACGTCTCTTTGTCTGTCATATATATGCTCATGAAAAAGCATTTGTCTGATTTAAATGCTGAGAAAAAGGTCTCAATTTTCCTGATTGCATTCTATTGAATCAAAAGATTTAGAAAGTTTTCTGAAGCACAGATGGTGTGTACATGAAGGTAGACAGTTTAACATACAAGGTACCATTACATCCATCTCAATATACAGCAACTTAAAACTAAATTGGATGATCTGAACTTTTATCAATAACTTACTGTAATATGACTGAGTTGGACTGTAGTAGGAGAGAAATAGCACCTTAATTTGGTCACTCTCCACATTTCAATGTCAAGAGCATCCATTCCCACATGGAGAAATATGAATGTTTCTGCAATAAATGACATTGTCGCAAAGACATGCCTGCAGACAGGAGGCAGTAAACCAAGTAGAGTGCATAATTAGTTATAAATTTTAATGTCACTAAAATCCAAAACAATTCCTTCACGCATACCTGGTCGTGATTTTTGACCTCTCACTAACATTATGCCATGCATAGTGTGACATCAGAATCCCACAAAAGAAAACAGTAAGAATTCCACTGAGTTGTAGCAACTGCACAAACAAATGGTAGCATACACATTATTGTATCTTTCCTCAAGAAGCCTTTAAGCAATTCCATCCTATTAGCATGTATTTTTTCACACCTACAGTAAAATCATTTTGTATTTACTGCCTCTTAAGAAAATTTGAGATGGAATTGCCTAAAGGCTTCTTAATTCTGTCGCAGTATTTAACTTTTTTTTTTTTTAACCTGTTGCTAATTTTTAATCCCTTTCGTTTGGCATTCCATTTCTCATTTTAATCCTGTATTTTTGGTTGTAAATTAAAGTTAAAACTTGAGAATGAAGATAAAACAATATCAGAATCTAAAACAATCAATCGCCATGGATACGTGCACTCTAGAGAAGCAATGGAACATCTTTCTAAGAAAACATTGTATTAGTATGTGTTGAGTCCCATGATAAATGTGTATTAGGTCAAATTGGACTATATAAGTGATTGCAATGAAACCTATTTATGATTAGTCCTTTTGGATATGAAGTCGTTAGTTTGTTCCATATCACGACACTTTTTCTACAAACTACTCACAAAATTTTCTCGAATATCATTGCAAATGTACTAGAATAATCACAATACATTTATCAAAACAGAGTTGTTACTCTTAACACAAAATTGACTTGTCACTAGGGACGGAATGAAGATTTGTCGTCACGAGGCCAAATCATAAATGAGGGGTAAAACCATATTTTGATAGAGTAATGCTAAGCTCCACACACCTATTTATTACAGCAATTTCACATCGGCTGACATGACGTATTTTAAGTGACTTTACATGTTAGCCACTTAAAAAAAAAAAAAAAAAAAAAAAAAAGCCATGTTTTCCTTTAGCCCCCTCGTTTCGTCCATGCTTGTCAAGGCATAAAAGATGTACAATAAACATTTTATGATACATATCAAAAACTATAATTCCAGATTATATGGCAAAAGATCCAAAGATTCAATACACAATTGAATAATGTTATAGACCATAGGCAAAAAGATTGAATGTTTTCTAACAATTTACTCGGGAAATAGGAACACTTGCTATGTGTTATACTTAGAATCAATTTGTTTTTAGTTCGTATCTCTTATGAATTCTATCTCGATATTAGTTACGTTTGTATTTCAATATCCAAATCGTTATCTATGTTTATTTGACTCACTTATTTATCGATTCTTGTATTTCTTTTATATCTAATTTATTCACTTATTACACTTCTAAGACAAATTGACCTTAACTCTTTTAACTTGAATATTATTAACAACCAAGTAAGCATTGGAATGATAATACCATGGACATAATTAAAGCTAATCCAATAATTCTTAGTTAGGTTAGACTCTAATTCGATAATAAAACATATTTATTCACTTATTATCTTTATTGAACCCCTATACTCGTTTATTTACTTAGTGACTTATTCTCATGACTTATAACATCAAAACCAGCCAATTGACTCCCATTAAATGACCATGAACATATAGCAAAAGAACCGAAAGATTCAATTCCAAAACCACATTCTTCTCACCAAAACATCTCTAATCAACCAACACACAAACAACCATTAACAATCTAACACAAATATCATACAGCCAAGAAAGACCCAAAACCCAAATACTCATTCAGTCAAGCTTCCATGGAGACCAAACCAAAACTCCAACAACATACCCATATAACTAAAATAGAAGCTAGTAAGCATAGAACCACTTGGCCATTCACTCAGGAAATCTTCCACAAACTCTTCAACCAGAACCCAAAATCGTCAAGAACCAATACATATTTCTACCCCTATTATCCATTCAAAATTGCAACTAAAACCCTTAAGGAATTCGGTCATCAATAACCGAAAATCATCTAAGTAGAAAACCCATATAAAAAATCCAAATCCAAGAGCTAAAGGGAAAGATGACTTTTACCTTTCTTGCTACCCATAGTCGAAACCCCCACTCTTTTAGCTTAACTATCTTCTTTTTCTGCTTGGTCTGCATCTCTCTCTGTGTCGTGATCTCTTTGCATCTTGGTCTCTCTCTCTCTCTCTCTCTCTCTCTCTCTCTCTCTCTCTCTCTCTCTCTCTCTCTCTCTCTCTCTCTCTCTCTCTCTCTCTCTCTCTCTCTCTCTCTCTCTCTCTCTCTCTCTCTCTCTCTCTCTCTCACATCTAGGTCTCTCTCTTAGGCTGGATCTCTCAACATCGTGTGTGTGTGTGTGTGTGCGCGCGCGCGCGCGCGTGTGAGACGAAGAGGGGAAAGGGAGATGAGGGGAAGAAAGGAGGTGGGCTGTGTTAGGACAGGGGGATGGGGGGAGTTGTGTGAACAGGGGAAGAGAGGAAGGGGAAAGAGATGGGGAAGGGGCGTGTGTGTGCTAAGTGTAAAGACCAAGAAAATAAATAGGGAGTTTAGCAATTAATAAATTGTATTTATTAAATGGATGGGGCTAATAATTAAATTCTAGGCGACGATATTTATATTATGAAAATAAAATAAGTCTAAGATAAATAATGGAAACTAGAATAATAAAATACTACTAATGGGCATTTAGGAAATAATAAATAATTAATTGTATTGATGAAATATGGCTACATTAAATGTAGGGTCAAACATTAATTGTCAAAAGATATGATCTTTAAATTAGTGGGGTCCTGCAATGATTTATAAAAGTTGGGGACTTTAAAAATAAAAGGAGATTTCCCTTACCATGTGTCAGCACACGGTTGGTTAGGTGGGGATAACATTATCTCTACCCAACCACCCACAATTAGACACATGTCCCATTATCTCCCTCTTTCTTTCTTTCTTTCTTTCTTTATTTCTTTCTTTTCTTTTCTTTTCTTTTTCTTTCCTCTCTCCCTCAATCTCAAGCAGCCCACTCCCCCTCACCCTTTTTCTCTTCTTTCTCTCTTCTCCCATGTTGGTCACGCGTGACCCAACCCCTTCCCTTCTCCTTTTTTTTTTTTTTTTGATGAATAAGTAGAAATTGATATTAACAAAAAGAATAGTATTGTACAAACACCGACAAAACCAATTAAACTACAAACAAAACAGAGGAAACCTCTGTAAACTCATCTACCAACTAACAACCTGATTAAACCAAAACATTAACATCAATGTTCCAGTTCAAACACAAACTAATATTTTCCAGATTCTTCTTAAAACTTCTCTTCCCCGAAACTCTATACCGGACTTCCCAGATGATAGATTTCAATATCTGTTCTTCAGTTTTGATCTGTCCTCCATGCCGAATAGCATTACGAGCCTTCCAAATTTCATAAACGGTGGCACTTAGCACCAACCGACAAAGAACCCCTCTCATGGCCTTCGTCTTCCAACTTCGACACTCTTCCTCAAGAATATCCTCCCAATCATTTGGAGGATTTGGTATATTACACCGTTCCATACAAGTTCGCCATAAGCGAGAACAAAACCCACAACCAAAAAATAGGTGATTTCTACTCTCTGTACCATTCCGACAAAATACACAAGCAGTGTCGCCCTTATACCCCCATGCAAGCATTCGATCTCCAGTTGTAAGTCTATTCTTAAACACCAACCAAAGAATAAAAGCCTGCTTATGGATGGAGTAAGAGTGTCAAACCAAAGGCCACCAGTTGACACAGCTTCTCTTAATTCGGAAGTGGTTTCATGTATCTGCACTAACATATAACATCAGAACGGGAGATGGTCCAAACAGGAGAATCAACAATACCCTTCTCCTTTTCTACTTCGTCTCATCACACAAACACACCCAGTCCGTGCATGTGAGCCATCAAATGGAGGGAACTAGAGATGTAGACCAACCGATAGAGAGAGAGCTCAAGTTGTAGAGTCACGGAGAAGAAGAACAATAAGGAGAAGATGGGTTTCGGCTATTGAAGGAAAATAAGGTAAAATACCTAGCTTTCCTTTGTATTCTTTTTACCCATCCATTAAGCACAAAAAAAATCATATGAATAATTTGGGATATGTTTATATTCGGATTTTAAGCTAAAATGGTAGTAGGTTTCAGATTTAAAGAGATTATTTTTGATATTCCATCATACCCATTAGATTTATAGCTTGGAATCATATTAATTCATGGAATTTCTAATTGAGTCCGAATCTAGGATTTTGTTTGGAAATTTTGGGGATTTTGCTATGTTGTTGAGTTGATGTTTGATTTGTGTTGTTTTTATGAGTATTTGGGTTTGTTTGGATTGGTTGGATTCTTGAGTATTGGTAATTTTGATGGGTTGATTTGGAGTAAGTTTGATGGGCTTAACAGTGGCATCTTAGGGCTGTTTTGAGGTTAAGTTTTATGAGTGTTTGATTTTAGATCTCTCTTGGCCGTATGAAACATGTGGAAGGCTATTGATGATGTATTTACTCATAGGAGAATGTTAAGGGATTTTATTTGGGTATGTAGATCTAGTCATGGCCACATGTGTGTATTACTATTAGAAAGGTTATGGATTGGTTTACTTGGTAGGGCGTGGTTTGTTGAAATTGTGAATTCGTTATGGATGTGAGTTGAGGCTTTGATGAGTGTATCTTTGTTGTTGGGTTTCATGGTAATGAGTTTAATGTTTATGGGTTGCCTATTGTTGGAATTATTCCCTATGGTGTTGTGGGTGTGGGTGGAATGATGTTTGTAGAGAAGTTCATGGTTATTGAATTCTCTTTTGGAAAGGATTAAATCTATGCATGAAAAATTGATGAGTATGTGTTAGGCTTATGATTATTGGAATTTTAGTGGTTTGATGTGAAGGAAAATCTTGCCATATTTGATGTTGTGCTTTAAGACTTGACTTGGTAATTTATGGTTCGAGTTTTGAAAAGGGTATGGGCTAGTTTTGATGAGTGTTTTAATGGATTCAAATCTGGATTTTTGGATTGGTAATTTGATGATGTTAGTTTATGATTAATTGTTAAGGATTAAGGTTAATGCTTGTGATGGAGTTATGGATGTAGTTTTATGTGGAGTCTATTGTTTGTGGTTGATCCTTGGTAGCCCTTAATGGCTATGGCCTATCGTATGTAAAGGACGAGTTTTGATTGATCTTGATGTAATGCTATGGATATTGAGGGTTTGGTGGTAGGAGAATCTTGGCTTGTTGTTTGAATAGAGATTGTAATGATGGTGATTGGTATTTTATGGATTCTCAGGGGCGGTTTTGGTAAGCTAATTGGTTAGGAATAAGGTTTGATTAATCTCTATTATAGTTGTTAGTATTAAAATGCAAGAATGGACGATGTTGGGCTTGGGTATTCACTTGGAGCTTGGTGGTAAGATAAGTTAATCATGAGTTAGACCTAGAGTTTAAGTGTAATGCTTAGCCTTGAGATACATGCATAAGTTCTAGTAAATGAATTCATATTATAGAATATGGTTGTAATCTAATCTAAGGAGTTGTTAGATTAGTAAATTAAATAAGGATAATGTCTTATAGCCTAAATTACTTAAGATGATTAGTAACTAGTAAGAACTAAGTATTAAATGTATTGATTAAATGGGAATGCTTTAAAATAGTAAATTATCCAAATAACCCTAAGTGGATATGTATAAGTTAGTAAACTTATAGAAACATATAGATGTAATATGAATCTATTATGTGACAACTTACTAGTTAATTCACATATTCATGTATACATGGTATTTTAGTATATCATCGGATTAGGCTTAAGTGTATATGTATATATGTATACATATGCATATACATGTATATGTCTTATATATATATTTTGCTAACTTGGTAAATAAACAAGAAGCTATAAAAAGAATTAACGATGATGATGTGACTTAATAACAATAAGTAGACTAATAAAATAGTAAGTGTAACTCAGATTATAAGATAAATAAAATATGACCTAAACCTAAATGATAACCTTATAATAGATTAGGATACTTAACTAGACTTAGACACGGGTAATGCGACGTGTGAGCACGCAGGAAGTCTATGTGTCATAGAGTATAGAGTTCGATAGTGTAGTCTAACAATATCAATGTTTGCAGGATAGTGTCCGGATTGGAGACTTCACTGGTTCTCCAATGTAGAGTTCGAGTCATGAGTCCAATACAGCCCAGGTGAGTATTATACTCACTGAGAAGTATTATTTTCATATATGATGAATTGCAAAATATATATTGTTTTACAAACCTGAACCAACTGTATGTTAATTATGATCTGTTTTGGATGATTTGAGTACTTTTTTAGTATATTGAAATTATGATGATGTTTTGAAGTATGAATATGTATGTGATTTGAGAGTGAGTATAAGTTGGATATTTAAGTTATGCAAATTGTCTAAGAAATGATATGTTGGACTGTTTATGTTTTATAAAGAAAGCATGTGTTAAAGGCATGATCATGAAGTTAAATGTATAGTATTTAAGCATAAGCATTGAGCATGAAACATGAACGGATAAACGAACTATTGGGCGACTTACGCCCCAGGGAGACCTACGCCCCATATGTACGTACACATGAACTAGTATTGGGGGACCTATACATGCTTACATGAGCATATATAGCATTGTTTTTATGAGTGATGTTTTTATATTATGAGTAGTTTTGCTAGACGTATTAGTATGCATAAGAGTCTCAATGGGAAAGAACTTATGAATATTTCTATCGAATGGTTGCATGATTTAAATGACATTGTTTTCTAAGTCTCACTGAAACAAAAGTAATAATATAGTAAGTGATAATGTATGTAGTTGTTTCCAACAATGAAACTTCTACGTATAAGCTCAGCTGCGTAGTATGCTTTAAATGTTCTCTATTAGTCGTTGTCCGCTATATCAGCTATGGGGGTTTTTCAAACAAAAATTTATAAAATTGGTGAATGTTATAGTGTACACATGACTAAAAATGAAAAGTTGGTTCTTTGCAAAAACTCAGTGAATAATATACCTATGAGGTCTTAATGCATGTATTTATTTATGCTAAGACGGTGGGCTCATAATTCCACCTATACGGATGTGGCAAACCCCTACAACCGTATAGATGATGTTTCTTTAGCTGCAGGTACTCCAGTCGTAGTTGAGGACATAGTAGAAGTGTACTTAGGATATTATGACCGAAGCTCGCCGTGACAGTCGTAAATTGTGGGACTATGGGCGTCCTCTGTTTTATGGGTTTTGTTTATGGCATGTGACGCATGTGTCACTTGTTAATGTATAAAGTCATTTATGTTATGTATTTAATTTGAGGAAAGACTTAAATAGATAGATGTAATATTGGCTTTTGATTATGATTAATTTATGATAGATGTTTAAGATGTGATTTCCGCTATTAAGTTTATGTTTTCCGTTGCATAGTAGATAGATGTTATACTCTGATTTACCAAGTACATATTATGGGGTATGTACCATATGTTGGCTTTGCAACATATCGTCGTGCCACTGTGAAGATCCGTTTATATTTTAAGAGATTAATGTTTATGCAAATGTTTTGTGTGTATATATATATATATATATATATATAATTAAAAAAAAAAAAAAAAAAAACCAGTTGTCACAGCAAATGGTATTAGAGCAGTTAAATTTATGGTTTATTAGGAAAAGCAGAAGTCTAGGTTTGTATTAGAGTCTAGGGACAACAAAAAGAGCCTTAGGATTTTAAAAGCTTCAACAAAAATAAGAAGATTTGAACAAAATTCATTGTGTGCATTGCATGATTCTTGTAATATTGCTTCTGTAAGAATTTGTATTGTTTACGTAGCATAGTTCTGTGTAGACAGGCTATGCCACCTAGACAATCACCTCTTCCTTTGTTCGGAAGTGTTGCATACGGAGCCTATCATTTTATGAGTAATGCTACATATCACTCCCTTGTTTCTCTTTTGTCCCTTCAAAATTGATGTGCCTCTTAAAATTACTATTAAATTTATGATAAATCACTATTAAATTTAACAAAAAGGTGATATGTAGCATTACTTTTTTTTTATAATAGGCTTTAAAGCACTATCAAACTTAGTTGGTCAGAATTTCATATTTCGGTTGGTTGGTGAGAGGAGGCTGCTAACTCATTCCACTGCCTTCTGGAGGGCGATGCACGTGGGTTTTGAAGATTAGGTTGAAAAGAGAAGTTGACGAAATCATCCAAAGTCCATATCCTCGACCCATCCACGTACACTAATATATATTCACCACTTGTCCACTTTCTTTACCTACAAACCCAGATAATTATTCCCCAAAAGAAAAATACAAACCCAGATAATTAAGGCTATATTAGGTTTTCAAGGATTGGTCCCCCTAAGATCTGCACTGTTGGATGTTCCTCGAGATTGGCGAAGACTCTTATCTCAAGGCGCTGCATGGGGACCATATCCAGCGTACGTACATCTTATATAGGAGTATACAAACCTTATCACACTTATATACTTCAACTTATTTTTCGAGTATATATATGCAAATCTTTATAGCACTCCGAACGTGCAACTTTCTTTGTATTTATTTCATATTATGTGAGAGAGAGAAACACAGGAGACGTAATTTTGATGATTGAGGTTTACTAAACATCATTACATGACAAGGCCATTTGCATCCAAGGGCCCATTTCCTCTATTTTCTTCTTATTGCACATGTGTCCCTCCCGGACTCAGTTCCAACTCTATATTGATTAGAATAAATAAAATCCCCTAAGAAGAATACTTTCAACTATTCCAACATAAAGGGGCAATTCAAATGCTCCATAGATAACCCCATCTATCTCGTTCCCGTCCAACTCACCGGGATGTCGAAGAGCAGTTTGCGCTTTGCGCCCCCAAACCCCCTTAACTAATAGATGCTTAGATACCTGCAACTGAATCTGTAAGTTGATAAATGATTTAATATGGTACAAATTATACCAATGAACTCAAACGACGTAGAAAAACAAATAAAAAGCTCATATTACCTAATGCTATGCATTAATCTCATAGCAAAAGATAGTTTTAACATAAAATATTAGAAAGAGTAAGCAATGGTTATATATTTAGGTAGGTTATAAGTAACGGAAACCAGAATGTACAATTTTTGATTGAAATCAAAAGTATTACATGACATTATTTACACTGTTAAATAAAATAATATTAAATTTAATTTTTTATTTTACTTGAAATTGAGAAAATGGTATTCTTGTAATCATAGATGGTAAGTCGTCGGTTATTTGACTTGGCATTTACTTTCTTTGTGCTAACAATTTTTTTTTTTTCTATTATTTACACAATTGGAAGAAATAATATAATTTTGGTACTTTCAAAATAGTTACGAGGGCAGTTTGAGTAACTTGGGTAACAAGAATATGGAGGGTGACCGGTTCAACTGGCCATGGATAGGTTTTACTGGTCAACGAGGAAAAGATCTTTGTGAGAGAGATTGATGGGTAAAATTAGCTCAGGAATAACACATGGGTAATTAATATTTAGTAAATTTATAGTTTAGATTAAGATGATAAGTGAGAAAGAACCGGACATTCTGTTTAGATTAATGTTCCATTTGTTTCGGCGTAAAATGTTTTTTGAAAAATGATTTCAGTATTTTTCGGTATTTGGTAGGGGTAAAAATAATGATCAACCGAAAAATGATTTCAGTTTGGCCAAAAATGCTTAGCAAATTTCAAAAAATTATTTACACCTTTTAAAAGCGTAAATTATTTTCGGGAAAAATATATTTTAGCCCCCCAAACTGCCACCCTTTCTCTGGATGGCCCCCCAAACTACCAATGCTTAGATTTTGGCCCCCGAAACTACCACTTTCTGATTTTTTGGCCACATCCGTCTATTTATGCCGTTAATTCTAAACAGAATTCCGAAAATACCCCTCTTATACTTTGAAATTCTCACGGTTAAGGGAAGGGTATTTTCGAGTTTTTAGCCAATTTCTGTTAGAATTAACGGCATAAATAGACGGATGGGGCCAAAAAATTATAAAATGGTAGTTTGGGGGGCCAGAATCTAAGCATTGGTAGTTTGGGGGGCCATCCGGAGAATAGGTGGTAGTTTGGGGGGCTAATATATATTTTTCCATCATTTTCCGTAGATGGCAAACGCAGTCAACTCTCTTTTAAACGACATAGTCGACCTTTACGTTCAAGCAGTTGACTATCGCCGAATTCCGACAAGCCAGATTTCAACACCGGTCGATGCCGGAATCTGAAAAATTATGTCGAAATTTGGTGACATCCAGCTATTGTTGCTGGATTTCGGCGATACTATGCTAGATTTTGGCCATCCAACCTGGATTTTGGACGAATCTGGCCAGGACGGACGGCTTCCAGTCAACTGGCCGGGATCCGGTCGTTATGTGCCGGATTCCGGCCATGCGCGAAATATAAAAATTATTTTTATATTATTTTATATTAATATTTTTTATGTTGTAAATTTAATTTAATTTTTTAAAATTAATATGATTGAATAAAAATATAAAAAAATATTTGTAATTTTTAGTACTCGCCAAACACCAGAAAATGATTTCGACGGAAAATATTTTTCTGAAAAATAACTTCCCTGAAAATATTTTACCACGAAAACCATTTTACACCAAAACAAACGGAGCATAAGATGATTTGATGAGTCTTACTGTCAAGGGCTTTTGATACCACTTTTCCTTTTTTTTTCTTTTCTTTGTGTTTCTATGTTTATTTTTGTTTTTTTAAAAAAATAAAAAAAATAAACAACAACAACAACAAGAAGGAGTTATTAGTTTATCATTTTCCTTTTAATTGGTTTGTTAATGTGTTTTTTAGGGTTTTTTTTTGTTTTGAAAAATATGTTTTTTTATATGACTTAAAGTTGAAAATTGCCTTTATATTTTAATGAGTGGTTTGTATTTTAGTTTGTTTTTTAATGTTTTTTTTTTTTTTTTGAGAAGATACAACAAAAGATAGAAAATAAAAATTTTAACAAATCGAGGTTTTTCTCCAAATTAGGTTAGAAGAATTTCCTTAGAGCATATGATTCTCACATATGTAATTTTATTATGATTAAAAGAACATATGATTCTTTTTTTTTATAGGAAAAGAATATATGATTCTTACATGTACTATTAAATTACCACTTATTTCAAAAGTTTAAGTTTATAAGAATAGGTTAATTTAATCAATACTTTAACACATCTCTTCACGTGTGGGCTCAAACTACCCTTTAATATGTTAGCCCCAACATGTGAAATATTTTAATTGAAACGAGAGGTGAATGATAGAAACAAAGTTTGAACTCAAAACCTCTATTTTTATACCATATTAAATCACATTTTATTACAAAAGCTTAAACTTATAGAAATTGATAAATTTAATCATTTAGTTTGAGTTTGACATTGCAATTTCGTAGACAACAAGTATGATTTTTTAAAACGCAGAATTTTAAAGGTTAACCTGTAATTTTAAAGACTAAATAATGATTTTGCCACACGCTTAACTGCGTTTTCAAAAATCATTTTCTCATATCGCACATTTTAAAATAACAAAAACGAATGCTTTCATGCATGCATGATGCATCAGTCTTTTCTTGAATCAGTACTATTAAACTTATATTTTCCATGTGTTATCAGATTTAAGGCTTGCATAATATTAAGTCTTGTTGTGCGCAGCCCAAGTTGGCGGAGCCAGGGGGGTCGAGAGGGGGCACATGCCCCCCCTCAACCTCCAAAAAAATTTCTTACCCATGGTAGAAAATCCTCTTGATGCCTTGTTTGCCCACTCTCAACTGCAAATCAGGGACAATTGAAATCCAATCACCAAACTTTAGGGGCAAATGATTCAAGCATCGGGGATGTCTGAAAAATTTTCTGCCACAGTTTCAGCATTTCAGGATTTTAGGTTTAGGTTTGTCGTTGAACTGTTTGTGAAAATGGGGAAGAAGAAGATGAACAGAACGGTGACCTTTAAACACACCGTTTAAATAAATGTGTATCGTCGGACTGTTTGTGGAGTGGGCTTCTTTCAAGCACCACCGTTTAGCATCTTTCCTTTGATGTGTTAGTGGATTTAGGAAAAAACAAAACATCAGTGAGCCCGTGGGTTTGGCTGAGAGACCAAACTTCAAAAACTTTTCAAAAGTCCAAGCCTTTAAACTCCTTTTAACAACTTAAAAAATTCTTTTTTATTCTAAATATCAAAACGTCAGTAAATAAACTTACAAAAAAAAAAAAAAAAAAAAACTTACAAAAACAACAATTGATTGTTTTAAACAATAATTGATTTTTTTTAGTTATATTTTTTAATATTTGTAATCAATTTTTGTTTAAATTTAGTTTTTTTTCATAAAAATATATAAAAATAAAAAATAAAAATCTTGACCCCTCTAAACCTAAATCATGGCTCCGCCACTTAGCCCAACAGTCTCGACTCTTGATTGTTCTTCGAATTTGGTTTCCGAAATTGCAGCCGAGTTTTGGAACAAAACAAAGACTGCTGCTCGTGTTGCAGAGAATGATTATTTTATTAATAACAAAATAATTATTTTTATTCTTTAGTTTGGTTATAACGCTGAAATAAAACAATAAATTAATAAGTATTCTTTTGTTTCATGCAATGACATCTCTACAATCTCGACCAGGCTGCAATTTCTCATTATCTTTCCTATGAAAAATGTTAGCCTTTCACTATCTAGCTTGATTTTCCACACGTCAAAGGGACAAAAAGTAAAGCGCGTGTGGTCTACACTCTCCGGTCTCCAGACTATTAGAGGAGCGTTCCTATTTAGTAGATTTACGCATTCATTTTCGGATAGAAATTTTTTACAAAGTAATACGTAGAAAATTTCATACAATCTATATATAAAATTGACATATATCTCTCGACATGTGAGAAGCATATATTATTTAAATAGTATGTACTTCTTAGATGTTTTTTTAATAACATTAATAAAAAAAATATTTGTTTTGTCACATGTTTAAAAGATAAATATCTTTTTTATGTGTGATTTGTAAAAAGTTTGTAAGAAATTTATTTCCTTATTTTCATGCATGGGTCTTTTTCTTGGATCATTACTGTTAAACTACTATTTTTCGTGGTAATCAAGTGGATGGGTCTGAAAGTAATTTCCAAAAGAAATATCTTAAAGACCACGCTGTCACGCACAGCTTTCCCTCTCTCACTCTCAGTCTCTCTCTCTCTCCCCCTCAATGATCTATTAAATTAAATAATAATGATTCAATGTCACCTAAATATACAATTTTTTACCACCTTATCTGTGTGACAAGGTGGTCCCCCACTATTTTTTTAGTTTTTTTATTTTTTAAAAATAAATTAAGGTGAGGGACCACCTTGCCACATAGACAAGGTGGTAAAAAGTTATATATTTAGGTAGTAGTGAATCATTACTCTAAATTAAATACATAAATTGATTGTTCTAAGTTTACACCTTCTAGAACAAATTCTTAGATTTTTTTTATTATTATTATTTTTATACCAAAAATAAATCTTCTAGAACAGATGATATTTATCATCGAATCAGAATAAGAAACGTTGTCGCTTGAACCTCAAGTTGAATAAAAACTAAACTAATAAATGAATTCACCATTTTTTAATAAAGCAATGTTATTTAGTAAATTTGTAAATGACTGTCATATAATTTGATAATGTGATAATAACAATTAGCCTTCAGATAAACACTTGTAAACAAAAAATTAATAGTTGAATTTTACAGCTGACACATAATCTCAATTTATTAAATATCATTACTTTTTTTAATAATTCTATATACTACATTTTTATTTCATAACTATCTAATAATGGTGATATGACAATCTCAATCAATCATTAAATTGGTTAAAATTGAGACATAGATAATTGTGAGATAAAAATGTAGTTTGTAATTTTGTAATTTTTTACTCAATCATAACCTAAACAAAAATATTAATAAATAACTCAAACAGAAAATACTCCTAAAACTTGAAATAAATAAAAAAATAAAATACTAACAAAATGAGTTAGACGTGTAAACGAGAATGAATTTTTTATTAGTAATAAAAAAAAATATTTAAAAATTACTGCATAACAGTATCACGTGACACGTACAATTGGCAAAAGACATATCAAATGAGAGCTACACGACTTTACTTAATTGATTTGATGTGACATACTGTTAATTAATTGGACAATAAGTTTACGAAGAGACTTATTTAAAATCAGAAAAAACTTAAAATCCTAATTGCTGAAATTTAAAACTTATAAATTAAATTGAAATCACATAAAAACCTAAGGATAACCCCCCCCCCCCCCCCTGGAAAAACAAAAATCCAGTTTAAAAAATCAATATAAGGCGAGTTTCTGAAGTTGCAGCTGAGTTTCTGATGGCACACCAATGCCGCATAGCCACATAGGTCTACAAGGCCACCACAACCCAATCCTAAATATATGACCATTGAAGCTACAGATGTGGAGGAAGAATTAAAGAAGGAATCTATGATCCAAAGAAGTTGCTAAGAAGTTATCATGGCTGCTACAAAAGTCGTAGTCCTAGTCAAAGTCCAAATAATAATTGGAGTCAAAGTTTGTCTTTCTATTTTAGTACTGTTGTTGTCAAGTCCTTTTAGGTGTTATATAAGTCTAAGGGTCTTCCTATTACGTTTTGGTTAGATCAGCAAAACGGTTCAAGCGTCGAGATCGGGTCAATCTATTTGACTTGTCAATCCTGACACGATTTGTTTAGCTAAAAGTGTTAGATCATTTAACCTTAATACGATCCACTTAAATAACGGGTTAACACAACACGACCCGTTTGATCCATTATATAATAAAGTTTATAAAAATAAAAATAAAAACACAAATATAAACTTTAAAAAAAAAACATATTGTTTGAATAATCATATTACTCCACAGTTAGAAGTATGAAATGTTGAGTTATTTTATTATTTACTTGTTTGGCTTCAACTTCGAGTTCAAAAACTTGAAGAAAAAAAAAAAAAACACTCCGGCTAATTTTTTTTAGTCTTTGTCTTTTTGGTTTAAGTTCTAACTCAATAAAAGAAAAAAGACTTATTTTGTCTTTTGTGAGATTTTTTTAGTTGAATCTTTAAAGTGAGAGAAGTAACATGATTGTTTAAGTTTACTTTTTAATGTTGAAAAAAAAATGTTTAAATATACGGATCAAACAGGTCGACCCGCGGGTCAAATAAGTTGACACATTAATGACCTGTTTATTAAACAGGTCTAAGGGGTCAACCATTTTATGACCCGAACCCTTTTAAGCTTAATCATAACCCTTTAACTTCGTGTTAAGTTCGTGGGTCACGTCAAAAATTGATAGCCCTACGTTTGTTAGTAGTAAACCAAGTATTATAAATAGGTGCAATGTGTAAGGAACGTATCATTGAATAATTATTAAGTATTTGTGGTTTCTTTTCAGCCATAATTGGAATATTGTGGTATCTCCTACTCGAAATGAGCTATTGTTTCTAAAATATATAATTTTATTTCTTGTCGTGGGTTTCCATCAATTTCACTCCTTTTCCAACTTGGAACAGAACAAAGACTGCCGCTCGTTTTGTAAGTACGTAGAATGACTATTTTATTAAAAACGAAATAGCTATTTTTATTCTTTGATTTGGTCGTAACGCTGAAATAAAACACTTAATTAATATGTATTCTTTTGTCATCGGGCAATGCCAATAGGCAGGGGCGGAGCCACACTTTGGCTTCCCCCCCCCCCCCCCCCCCCCAAGCCAAAGGTCTCCCCCAAAAAAAAAAAAAATTAATTTTTACCCCTATTTTTCAAAAAATTTATAGTTTTGGCCTTCCAAATTATTTTTTTTTTAATTTGGCCCTCCCAAAACCTAAAAGCTAGCTCCGCTCCTGCCAATAGGTGTTGACATCTTTACCAGTAGCATGGTCTTTTGCATAGACAGTGCAAAATACAATGGAAAATATTTGTTTTTAAAAGTAGCTGCCCTTTTATGGATAGGCTTTAAGGCACGATCAAACTTAGTTAGGCAGAATTCCATATTTCGGTTGGTGAGAGGTCAGAGGAGGCTGCTAACTCATTCCAATGCCTTCTGAGTTCTGGCCGAAGGGCGGTGCACGTGGGGGCGAGGAAGAATAGAGATATCGTTCTTTTATTTTATGGTAAATATATATATAATGCGCAACATGTTAAAATTTCACCAGCACATGCGAGCAAAACGAGTCAAGAATGAAGGACTATAAGCCCCTTAGGGGCACTCGAGGATACCATTCTGATAGGGGCCATCCATACTAGTGAGTTAGTTATGTATTGAAGTGTACGAAGGATAAGAAGAGTAAAGGCACAATAACTTTATTCTTTGTTATGAGTGATCGAAACAAGAGAGAAAATTAAGGGAGCAGCACCAGCCGCCACTTATTTCCAGCAAAAAATAGAAGAGAATAATCTTTGTTCTACTCCTTGTTTGATAGTGAATTTTTATGTGCTCAACTCCGCATGTGAACGTCTCACACATTGAAAAAACCACGTAAATCTTGATGTTATTTTATGTGACTATCTTGTCTTATTCACTGTAATTGCAGTACTTTGCACAACAACAAAAAACTTGACAAGGTTACATACACAAGTCTATCAGCAAAAAATTTCGAGGTGGCGTAGAAATTTAAGTCTCAAATCTATTAACAAATTTTGCCGTAGTCTTGAAGAAGCTTAAACCTAACTGATCATCTAATTGATTAGGATCGATGATGCTGCTTCAAAACTTCATCGTATTTTGCATAGTTTGAAGAAAGGTAGACCTCTGTTCACCCAATACATGTACCGCAAAATCCCATCAGAGTACATTAATTAACTATGAATGCAGCAAGAAATCTGCCTAATCCCAATTTACCGTTAGGCTATTCCGGTACCTTGCTTCCATCTAATAGACACGCATGCATGCTGTCGTTTTTTTAACAGTCCGTCGGAGTGCTAACCAGCCCTCCAAATATGGGTCTCATGTAGGCATCATCAAACTTCCTCCAATAGAAATGTATGGTGTATACAGGCCTTTCTATCATCAGGGACAAACTATCCTTTGCACGACTTATGTTGGTTCCCACAGATTCTTCAAGAGAGAGCAAAGGAACGTTCAAGTCCTCGTTTGGAGGAACAGATTCTCGATGCGTGATTTTGATAGTTTCATGGTGGGGAATTAGATAGCTTATAAGTGGCTTTGTTAGAAAACCAAACACCTGCAAGTATAAAAAGATTATATCAAAGTCCCTACAAAATGTATCAACTCTTGCCAACTATTAAATCAGTATCATTAAAACAGAAGAACATTTTTATCTCACAATTATTACATGACATAATGGTTGTAACAAGATTCGAAATCGTGTGCCTTCATTATAAAAGGAAACCCTGTAACGACTAAGGAAAAGCGCTAGCCACATCTACGTGATCACCCCAAAAAAGACAAGTCAATTTGGAGCTTTCCTAGAATTCATTATAAAGCTCAGTCTCACCTAATAACCTAGCAATGTGGGACTTAACACTTATGACTATCTTTATAAACTACTAACTCTATGTGAACTATTCATCTCTTTCCAATATGGGACCGAGGTGTTACAAACCCACTCGGAGACAGAGCCAACATACCAATGTACTGAAGAGGACTACAACAATGGTGTTGGTAATCATTGTAGCATTGATTGGATCCGAAGTAACACCAGAATACGTGAACTTCAGAAGCCAAGAGAGAAATAATTCAGGCAGAATTTCTACAAAATTGAAAAATATTGTCTCTACAATTATATTGAATATCATCTCTAACAGACTGTTTTGAATTTTGATGAACAGAAAATGCATACCTGTTTAAAAGCCAATGCAACTGAGACTGCCCCTCTCATAAGCCCGGCCCACCAAATCATTACCTAGAAAAATAGAAATTTCAAAATCCATAGGCCATGAAAGTGTGTAACTACCTTCCCTCGCAGTATGCCAAAAAGTTATCATGGCAATACTAATTAATTAACCTGGTGTTTAAATGTGATCACTGATGTTCTCTCGGCCTTTCTATTCATGTAATTGGAAAGAGCAGAGAGTGGGAATACAAATGCAGCACGTCCAAGCAATATTAGTAAGATCAAGGTACCATATATGCCCATTGAAGTCCCAAAGCTGCAATGAACAAACATCTGTTATGTCAGAGACTCAAATTCATACTCCTAAGCGTTATAACTTAATTTAAACATGCCAAAGGTGACATTATACTTCTTACTTGACAAATATTTTTGAGATCCCTAAAAGCAAAGCACAAAGTTAACCAAATTTTCTTAAAACAAAAGTTGAAGATTCAAATCGAATATGAGAGAGAGATGAAGAGAGAACATTCTATCATGCGATGATAAGAATTTACAAGCAACAGACAGAAGATATGAGCCTCAGACTGGCCAATCCTAACCATTTTATTACCACCAAACGTCTCTTTGTCTGTCATATATATGCTCATGAAAAAGCATTTGTCTGATTTAAATGCTGAGAAAAAGGTCTCAGGAAGTTACAATTTTCCTGATTGCATTCTATTGAATCAAAAGATTTAGAAAGTTTTCTGAAGCACATATTGCGTGTACATGAAGGTAGACCATACAAACAGCAGTTTAACATACAAGGTACCATTACATCCATCTCAATATATAGCAACTTAAAACTAAATTGGATGATCTGAACTTTTATCAATAACTTACTGTAATATGACTGAGTTGGACTGTAGTAGGAGAGAAATAGCACCTTAATTTGGTCACTCTCCACATTTCAATGTCAAGAGCATCCATTCCCACATAGAGAAATATGAATGTTTCTGCAATAAATGACATTGTCGCAAAGACATGCCTGCAGAGAGGAGGCAATAAACCAAGTAGAGTGCATAATTAGTTATGACTTTTTAATGTCACTAAAATCCAAAACAATTCCTTCACGCATACCTGGTCGTGATTTTTGAACTCTCACTAACATTATGCCATGCATAGTGTGACATCAGAATCCCACAAAAGAAAACAGTAAGAATTCCACTGAGTTGTAGCCACTGCACAAACAAATGGTAGTATACACATTATTGTTTCACAATATGATGATGCCAAAATTGTAGTTAAAACAAGTCAGTGTTGTACATATTAAGGATATATAAGTTCAAGATCATCGCTTGCATGATGCGGATTTTGGTTTCCTTCTTCTCAGATCTTTTTCTCTATTTCCCTCGGTCAGATAAAAATCCCCATAATAAGTCAACTTTCTATGTAGATGGTACTTGAAAAAAAATTACTTGTTCATAATGTTAGACTGAGACAGCAACTCAGTGATATGGTCCAAATAAATATTTAGCTCCCTATTCAAATGGAATTGAGACTCAACAATCTAGCACTTCTGCGTCAGTGTAATTATAACATCATACAAAGTGAATGGACCTCTTGAGTACATGCCATTACCTCTGCCAACATGTAGGAGAGATATGCCATTAAAACCATCAAAGAAATTTCCCGAACGCTTGAATGTCTGTAAGCAGATAAAAAGGCAGATTCGTAAAGGTGGCAACCCAAGCTCCAATTTTCTCCCCTCCAGATATAAAGAAGTAATGAACTCTGACATTCACATTACCACCACGACAGAAAGTACTTGAGATCTTTTATGAAACAAATACTTACCTTCCAAAGTATAAGGTTTTAAGAACATATGCCGTCACAAGCCCAGCCTGCAATGAAGTTTTAAGACATGATTTTTCTCACCAAAATAGCCATAATTAGTTATTGGCATTCATTAATGCGAAGATATAAGAAATAGCATTGCTTATTTTTCAAGTATTATGCATAAACTAATAGGTATGGATTGCTAAATTGCTTAAGTTTTAAAGGCCACCATCTCTTTATTGTTAAATTGAATTTTTCTTTCACTCAACCGCTAACTCTAATTCTAGTTAGTAATCCAAATGATCATGAGCATGTAGCATTATTTATTTTCAGCTTATTTGCCCTGCTTATTATAGTTGCTCATTCTTGGAGCAGAATCTGTGGGTCTGGCTTATAAGCCCTATAATGTCGCCTTCGCTTAAAAATATTTTATTATTTCTTTTCTTTAACCATTACTCTTAACTCTAGGAACTAACCCACATGAAGGACGCCTTATTTGACAGTTAACTGAAATGATATATTGACTTTGTGCAGAAAGCACAATCTATTTTCAGCTCAAAACAAGATGGCCATACTTGCTGCTAGCTCCAAGCACCTCAATCTTGGAAGAGTTAATCAATGATAAAAAGACATTCTGAGCAGTTCTAAAAAATGATCAAATCAAGAAATTTGAGGGGTGAGAAACTTAGATAGCCACAGCTCAATGAACAATTAACCTTAATATCAGAGAATTGAAACTCATAAAATAAAACATAAGATAAATGAGAGAGGGGAAAGCAGAGAAAGAGAAAATGATTTGATGTGGTTCAGCCTTAGAGACCTACATCTATCATTGGTAATGCCCAATAGGGCTACATGCCACATGCCACACGAGGAAGAGTGATAAATGTATTATTTAAATGACAAAATTCATCATTTTCTATAAATTTAAGTTTTTGGGATAAGTAGTGTCACACAAATTCAACCAAAAGGAACTCGCTTTATTCATTGGACGGCAAGATTGTTAAGTCACAGGTAGACACATAGAGGTATATTAATGTCATGTATTAGGTCAAGTAATCAATTGAAAAGATCATGCTTCATGCTTGTATACCCATTTTAACCATCGTGACTTACAACGACTCCAAGAGCAGTGCTTGCCAAGAAAAGATAAAAGAAATCCCCAACAACAGGGAGTATTGTCCTGCTATCTATTCTTGAAACATCAAGCTTCTGTATTGTATTGAAGAGAACAACTGTTGTTGCATCATTCACAACTCCTTCCCCAAAAACTAGGCTGTATAGCAGAGGAGTTTCATCTTGATGAAGAACCTACATGTAGATATAGTATCATAGAACATCCAACACTCAAAGCAGCTGGCCGCCAATTAAAACAAAGAGAATAATTACAAATCCAACCAACCTGCAGTGTACACACTGTATCAGTTGATGAAAATATTATTCCTACAGCTGAATCAGAACAACAAAAATTTATTTGCAAATAATGATTGTTAATACAAAAACAGTAAATCCAGAAATTAAAGTTCTTCCATGTAACATGTATATAAGGGTGACAAAGACAAGAATCTTACCAAGATAGTCTCGTGCGGTCAGACCAACAAAGCCTAGCTTAGGAAACAGCCACCAGCTGCCTGGGCCAACAACAACATGCAGAGGTTCAGAAGTGAATTCATGAAAAAAATAACCACAGAAAACAGTAACAAAGAATTGACTAGAAATGAAACGATAGATTTAAATGTTACCGGCTGTAATAATTATTAATGAAATAAAAGCACCAATCACCCCAAACAACATGATAGTTAGGAAATTCTGGAAGAACTGCTTTTTCTTCACCTGAAATCTGCATCAGAAATATAGCATATGCAAGTAAGTTAAAGTCTAAGTTATTAAATATGGAGTCATCCGAACCAATTCAAGAATCTGCTTAATTATAAGAAAGATGCCCTTACCCAGCATTGAATATTATCGGTGGAAGGAGATAAATGAAGAACAATTCTTCGTTAAATGCAAGGATATGAGAACTCTTCCCTTTGCTCAGAAACAAGATGATAGCTCCAGCTACGCATCCCTATTGAAACAGATAGAGCATTTAGAGGCAATACGTACAGGATTGAAGTACACAAGATTAACCCACCTTTCATATTGCTATTAAAATTAACACAAAAATACCTGAGCTAATTTCTTCTTTAACTTTCAAACAACAATTTTTTTTTTTTTTTCGCACTACGTCCAGATAAAGGATATCAAAAGAATCAAATGGGCACTAGCTAACACATACAAATTACAAACACACACATAGAAAGAGAAATAGAGTGAGACGGAGAGATTACGGTCAAAATGGCAGTGATGGACTCGTTAAACCAGCGGCTTTCTTGGAGCAAGTGACCGATGACTAAGCAGAGAGAAAGAACCGCCACGAATACCGTTACAGGAACCACCTGTGCATGGTCGTTCCCAAGGTTGCTAACATATTCAGACACTACCATCGTTGCCCCTTTCGTTAGCTCTGCAACTCTAATTAATCCCACACAAACACAGAGAGAGCCGAGAGGTGAGAGACAGAGAGAGAGAAGATTTTCCCAGGAAAGGAAACGTTCGAGTGTTTGTATTGGGGACAGACACGTAGGGAAAGCTGCATGGGAGGATAACACGTGGTGATCAATCTGGTACAACCCTAGGGACTGCTATTTATGTGAAGAGAATGTTGTCGTTTTGCCTCCGCAAAATTTCGTACTGTTTCCCAAGGCATTGTAGCTGTCACACATTTCAAGTTCTTACAAGCGACAACGTTGGATCGAAGGTAAAAAAGATTTTTAGCAATGTTTCTTGATCAATGCTTGGAATACTTAACTAGTGCTGGTGCAGAGGGTAGTTCAAGCCCGTAAATTTTTTATGGACTCACTTACCAGTCTTCTTTAAATAAATATTTAGATAGTCCAAAATTTATTAGGACAAATAAAATTAGTAAAAAGTTCTCTCACATTGTTATTGCTTGGTAATTAATTAAAGATCGAATGTGCTATTGGGGTTTTGGAGGAAAAAGTTTGCGCCAATTTTGTTATAGCAGCCAGGAATCTATAGACCACCTTTTCCTCCACTGTAATTTCTGTTGTAGAATTTGGTGTAATATGATGGCTTCGTGTTTGGTTTCAGTTCCATGTGTTGTTTGTAGCTCAAATACTCGTCAAAAGAGGCTATTGTCGCTCAAATTAATGCTCCGTTTGTTTCGGCATAAAATGATTTTTAGAAAATAATTTCAGTATTTTTCGGTGTTTGGTAGAGGCGAAAATAATGATCAACCAGAAAATTATTTCTGTTTGACCAAAAATACTTAATAAATTTCGAAAAATGATTTACACTTTTTAAAAGCGTAAATTATTTTCCGTAGATGGTAGACGCAGTCGATTCTCTTTTAAACAATGCAGTCAACCTTTACGTTCAAGCAGTTGACTATTACCGGATTCCGACGAGCCAGATTCCGACACCGGTTGGTGTCGGAATCTGACAAATTATGCCGGAATCCGGCGACTTCCGGCAACCGTCGCCGGATTCAGGCCGTACCATGCCAGGTTCCGGCCAGACTGGCCGGAATCTTGCCGGAGCGGCCGGATCCCCAGCCGTCTGGTCGGGATATGATAGGATTCTCATTTCTCAAACCTTCCCCTTTGTTGAGTCCCTATGTTTGTTTAGTCCCTATGCCTTGAACCTTTCCCTTTAGTGAGCCCCTATGCTTTGATTGTTTAATTTCTGCAAGATACAATATCTTTCATTAATTGTTTTCTACAAATTACAATGTTTCATTAAACTCAATTTAGCCTGTTTTTTCCTTATATAAAGATGTAGATGCCATATGGCAAGGGCATGAAAAGAAAACTATCTTTGCTTGAAGTAAACATTGGAGGCCCAGTCCCCTCGAAGTGATCTCTCCTTTCTCTTTTTCTCCTATTTCTTTAATTTCTTTTAATAAGAATCCTTTGGATCCCATCATTTGGTATCAGAGCGTTCGTTCTTGGGCTATTTATTAGCTGAATTTTTTTTTCTCTTGTCGTGGTGGTTCTCTTCCTTGTTGCCGCTCTTGCACCGCCGCTGTGTTGGTTGTGAAGCCATGACGTAGAAGTTCGTCGATTGTGGAGCTTTGGCCGTGAGTTGCTGGTCTGTGTGATGAAGTCATTGCTGAATTTTTAATTGAAGAAGACAACTGCTGTTTGAGTTACAGGATTAACCAATACTAGTGTGCTTCCTTTCCTGCCTGTTCCAATGTAAGGATACACTTATTCCTGTTTTTGGCTTATGTTATTCCGGTTTTATTCTTGGACCCGAACCTGTTTGGCCGTGGGTTTAAGACAATCTTAGCTCAGATTTTATTATTCTAAGAATAGCCTATTCCGGATAAGGGCAAGCAAAAAAAAAAAAAGAAAAAAAAAAAAGGAAAGAAGAAGAAGAAAGTTTTATGCCCTACACACGCAACCAGAAGCGCGTACTAGAAATTTCTGATTTAACAACTTATTCAATGGGCTCCACTAGCAATTCGACACGCAAGGAGGACACTCCACTAGAGTGATAGTTCGACTCCGGATTTTTAAAGCAGTTAAAGGAGCTTATTACACAAGTCATCCAGGAATAACGTAGCACGGGGCAACTCCACCTCAAACCCCACCTGCAACACGACATCGCAATCATGACTACAACCTTCCACGCATGAAGATGGACTTTCCTCGATGGGATGAAGATGATCCATCCGGTTGGGTATCAAGGGCGGAACAATTTTTTCGTTATCATTGAACGCCAGAAGCCTCTAAGGTTGACATTGCATCCATCGATCTTGAAGGTGAAGCCATTCAATGGTATGATTGGTTTGAAGCAAGCCATGGGTTGCTCACCTGGACGGCATTTGTGGAAGGACTTTTAGTACGATTTGGCCCCTCTGCATTTAAGGACGTCGATGGTGAACTAGCGAAGATTCGACAAACCTCAACAGTCAGCGAATATCAAAGCCGATTTGAGTGCTTGGCGAACCGTACCCGCAATTGGTCATAGAGACAACTAATCAGTACATTCGTCGAGGGACTTCGACCTGATATCAGTAGAGAAGTCAAGACTTACAGACCACGGACCATAGTAGCTACATTTTCATTTGCAAGAGTTCAAGAAGAAAAAATTAGTGACGAGGCACACAGACCAACTAGGGTGTCAAGTAGATCAGTCACTGGGGGGAATGCCTCCTCCTTCGCACCAACACAGAAAACTACTCGCTTAGCCCAAGAAGAACTTAAAGAAAAAACTGCCAAGGGCTTTGTTGGCATTGCGACGAGAATTGGCATAGAGGGCACGTGTGCAAACAAAGGAAACTTTTGATGATTGAACCAATGGCGTCAGAAATACACAGTGATGAGTTTGAGCACAAAGACAATACACTTGACACTAACGAAGACGAGGTGACTTACACTGTAAATGCATTGGCCGGCTATTCCAACCCGCAAACAATGAAGGTTAGTGGTTTCCTCAAACACTAGCCAGTTGCAGTGTTAATTGACACAGGTAGCACCAATAATTTCCTTGATGAAGGTATTGCTAAAAAACTCAGTTCTTGTAGAACCTTGTGAGCAATTTGAAGTCAAATTAGCAGATGGGGGTACTTTGACATGTAAGAGTAAGTGCTCAAATGTCAAGTTGGTCGTGCAAGATCAAGAGCTTCGAACTGATTTATACTTACTGCCACTTGGCGATTATGAGGTGGTTTTAGGTATTGAATGGCTAAAGACGCTGGGTGATGTGCTATGGAATTTCTCCAAGCTCACCATGAAGTTTACATTGAATGGGACCAAAGTAACATTCTGTGGGAAACGTGGTAACAACATCACCATTGCCAGTAGCCACATGATGGAACGGATTTTGAAGAAGCCCTGCAAGGGGTACTTGTTACAATTAAGAAGTGAAACTGCAACTCTGTCAGAAAACTCGAGCTTAGCATTAGCTCCATTGCTATCTGAATTTTCTGATATTTTTGCTAAACCTACCGGGCTACCGCCCCAAAGGTCACATGATCACCGAATTCCTCTATTGCCAGGGAGTGCACCCACCAATGTACGGCCGTGTCGCTACCCTCACTTTTAAAAAACAGAGATTGAACGAATCGTCCAAGAAATGCGTGACGCTGGCATCATCCGCCCAAGTGTCAGCCCTTATTCTTCTCCGGTGTTACTAATACGCAAAAAAGATGGATCTTGGCAAATGTGCGTCGACTACCGAGCTTTAAACGGCATTACTGTTAAAGACAAGTATCCTATTCCTGTCATAGATGAGTTACTTGATGAATTGGGCGGGGCAAAACAATTCTCTAAACTGGATCTTTGCTCAGGATACCATCAAATCCGCGTCCATAGTGACGATGTGCCGAAGACCGCATTTCGAACTCATGATGGTCACTATGAATTCTTGGTAATGCCCTTTGGGTTGACCAACGCTCCCTCAACCTTTCAAAGTCTTATGAATGACATCTTTCGGCCATATTTATGTAAATTTGTTCTAATTTTTTTTTCGATGATATACTTATCTATAGTTCAACTCTTGAAGATCATTTATGTCATCTACGAACTGTATTTTCTTTACTTCAAAAACATTCCCTCTTTGTGAAGAAGTCCAAGTGCAGCTTTGCAAGCTCCACAGTAGAATATCTTGGCCACATTTTATCCAAAGACGGGGTAGCAGCAGACCCCTCTAAGATTCAAGCCATGGTCGAATGGCCTATTCCGAAGACAATTAAGGCTTTGCGTGGGTTCTTGGGTTTGACAGGCTATTACCGTAAGTTTGTACGAGATTATGCAAGATCAGTGCTCCATTAACAACTTTGCTAAAAAAAGAGGCCTTCCGATGGACTGAGGCTGCAGAAGAAGCCTTTGCCAAACTCAAGCATGCCATGACAACCACACTAGTGCTTGCCTTGCCGGATTTCACTAAACTTTTCGTCATTGAGAGTGATGCTTCTGGGGTAGGCATTGGAGCAGTCCTTATGCAGGAGGGTCGACCATTAGCTTTTACCAGCAAGGCATTGTCACCATTACACCATAGTACGTCAGTCTATGACAAGGAGATGCTCGCTGTCGTACATGCTGTTACCAAATGGCGGCCTTACTTAATTGGTCGACGGTTCCAAATACGCACTGACCACCGTAGCCTCAAATATTTGTTAGAACAACGGATTTCTTCCATGGAACAACAAAAATGGGTAACCAAATTGCTCGAGTATGACTATGAAATTGTCTACAAGAAAGGGGCTGAGAATTTGGCGGCCGATGCACTCTCACGCATCCCTGAATATGCAGAGCTCCATAATATCTCAACGCCCACCTGGCTCACTTTTGAGCTCATTAAGGAAGAACAACACCGTGACCCTAAACTCCAACAGATTGTTCAAAGGCTAACCCACAACCTTTCCTCCATTCCACGCCACTCATTGGTTAGGGATCACCTTCGCTACAAAGGCCGAATCATCTTGGGTGCCAACTCCACTCACAAAGTTACTATTTTGCATGAATTACATGCAGCCCCAAGTGCCGGGCATTCCGTGTTCCTTCAGACCTACAAATGCATATCACGATTATTCTATTGGAAAGGAATGAAGCAGGATATCAAACAATTTGTGGCCGAATGCGAAGTTTGTCAACGACAGAATGGTGAAACAGTAGCAAGCCCTGGATACCTACAACCGTTGGCAATCCCTACTGAAACTTGGCTAGATATTTCAATGGACTTCATTGAGGGTTTACCATCCTCCCAGGGTAAAACCACTATCCTTGTTGTGGTGGATCGCCTCACGAAGTATGCTCACTTCTGTTCAGTTGCCCATCCCTACACGGCCTCCACTATTGCACAGCTCTTCGTGGACAACATTGTCAAATTACATGGAGTTCCTCAGTCAATAATAAGTGATCGAGATAAGATTTTCACCTCTCACTTTTGGAAAAAGCTTTTCCGTTTGTAGGGCACTCAGTTGAAAATGAGCACATCCTATCATCCCTAGACCGATGGGCAGACAGAGGTGGTAAATCGGTGTTTGGAGAACTACTTACGATGTTTCATGAGAGACAAGCCCAAGGAGTGGGTCAAGTGGCTCCCATGGGCCGAATGGTGGTATAACACCATTTATCCCTCGGCTACCAAAATGACTCCTTTTGAAGCAGTTTATAGTCGGCCTCCCCCGATCCTACCCCCCTACACTACTGGCTCGTTGATGGTAGATCAGGTAGATCGTGTTCTTCGCGATCGCACTCAAATCCTACGTCTTCTCAAAGAAAATCTTACCGTTGCACAATCCCGCATGAAGCATCAAGCTGATAAACATCGAAGTGAACGCGAATTTAAAATTGGTGATTGGGTTTTTCTCCGCCTACAGCCTTATTGCCAACTCTATATTCAGGTGCGATCTTCCATGAAGCTCTCGCCACGTTTTTATGGGCCGTATAAAGTATTGCAGCGCATTGGTCCTGTCGCCTACCGCCTCGACCTTCCATCTCACTCCAAGATCCATCCAGTTTTCCATGTTTCATGTCTGAAAAAGAAATTGGGCGAGCAAGTCCTTCCCCAACAGCATTTGCCAGACATTACCTCTACAGGCAAAGTACGTATTCAACCCACTGCCATTCTGGATCGCCGGCTTGTGAAACGCCATAATCAAGCTGCCATCGAAGTTCTCATTCAATGGGCCCACATGCCCCCCGAAGATGCCACATGGGAACCCTACGAAACAACCAAGGAACGGTTTCTTGACTTCCTTGATACTCAACCTTGAGGACAAGGTTGGCTTTAAGGGTGGGGGAATGATAGGATTCTCATTTCTCGAACCTTCCCCTTTGTTGAGTCCCTATGTTTGTTTAGTCGTTATGCCTTGAACCTTTCCCTTTAGTGAGTCCCTATGCTTTGATTGTTTAATTTCTACAAGATACAATGTCTTTCATTAATTGTTTTCTACAAATTACAATATTTCATTAAACTCAATTCACTCTATTTTTTCCCTATATAAAGATGTAGATGCCGCATGGCAAGGGCATGAAAAGAAAACTATCTTTGCTTGAAGCAAACATTGGAGGCCCGATCCCGTCGAAATGATCTCTCCTTTCTATTTTTCTCCTATTTCTTTAATTTCTTTTTGATAAGAATCCTTTGGATCCCATCAGGATACTGGCTGGATCCTCGACCGTTTTGGCCGAATCTCCGACCATCTGGCCGGGATACCGACCGGATCCGGCTTGGATCTGGCTAGAACGGCCAGATCCCCTGCCGTCTAGCTTGGATCTTGGACGGATTTGGCCGAATCTCCAGCCAATCCAGCCGGGATCCTCCCAGAACGGCAGGATTCTGGCCGGAATCTGGCTAGGACGGTCGGCTTCCGGTCAACTGGCCGGGATCCGGCCGTTTTGTGCCGAATTCCGGCAAAGATTGCCAGAATTTGTATGTCTCAAATATAAAAAAAATATTTTTATATTAACATTTTTTATTTTGTGAATAAAATTTAATTTTTTTAAATTAATATGATTAAATTAAAATATAAAAAATATTTGTAATTTTCTGTATGAGCTAAACACCGAAAAATGATTTCGACGGAAAATATTTTTTTGAAAAATGACTTCCCTGAAAATATTTACGATGGAAACCATTTTACACCGAAACAAACGGAGCATGAATGGGAAGTCAAGGCAAGGATTATATATAGAAGGAAGTTCAAAAATACTCTTATATCTGTTAGACTTGTTAATCTTTGGAAGTTGTAGGAGTTGTGTGTTTTCCTAGTGATGTTTGAGTTGTAGTCTCCCTGTATTTGGGAGTGTGTTTTGGCTGGAGAGTTGTTGGTTCCCTGTTGTTTGGGCCAAACCATTCCTCAAGTAGTTAAGTTACCGTTGTGTTATAATTTGGGCTGGAATGAGTTTAGTGAGAGACCTTTTACTTGTGCCTTGGACAAATATGGGCTGTGGGGGTAGGATATGGCTTGGGCCGGGTCGTTGGGCTGTACAGCAATATCTTCTACGCGTGAACTTGGTTGCTACTCAAAATTCATTTTGTAGACTCTAAATATTGGCATTTGGCAACACTTTGTAGTTTGTAGAGCTATAAATTAATTATAAATTAGTATCTAAAAAAGGAACTTTTAGTGAAATTTGACGCAATCAGCATATGCCCTTGCCAGGGACATAACTAGGAGTGTACAAACGGTTATAACCGGCGGTTATTGGCTAAAACTGCTAACCGGTAACCGCCTAGACGGTTATTGCATTTTATCAACCACAACCGCTAACCGCCTAGGCGGAGGCGGTTATTTTTATAACCACCGGTTAGCGGTTATTGAGTAAATAACCGGCGGTTATATAACCGCTTTATAATTTGAGTTTTAAGTTGATTTTGGGCCGGTTTTGAACCGATTTTAAATTGGTTTTGGGCCTGTTTTGGCCACTTTTAGGCCAAGAATGGTATGCTTTGTTGAGTGCATCCGTTTTTCTTTTATAGCCAGTGTTCACTTCCGGCTTCTCTTATTCTTTTGATGTGGGACTAAAAGCTTATGGGTTTTTCTTTTATAGCCAGTGTTCACTTCCAGCTTCCCTTATTTTTTCGATGTGGGACTAAAATCTTTTGGGCATCGATTTGAAAGACCAACATGTGTATGCCTTGCCAAGGTAATGGAGGATTCGCTCGACAACGAGAAAGATGAGGATGATAACACTGCAGACAACAGAGACAACCCAAGTGGGGGTATACTCCAAACTCTGTTCCTCTTTTCCCCCCGCCATCTTTAATTCTCAGTCCTTTGTTTCTAATTCCTTTCTTGATCAATATCATGATAGACCCCATACACGCGAAAAGAAAAAGGTAGGAGATCGAATGGAATAAATCACAGGAGATAAATCGACGCTGTGTAAAGTCGTTAAGATTGAGAGCTACACTATATATTAATAGTAGTGTAGAACAGAGAAGTCTGAATGCAACGAAAGGAGGGTGTGAAAACAAAGAAGAGTTGACCAAACCATAAACTTTTAGAGGGGCCTCTAAAATATTACTATATCATTATTATCATTAATCTTGGAGCAGTTCATGCGAAAATACGAATGAATGTTATAAATGGAGATGATCCTAAATTCCTAATCATTTTCCTTTAGAGGTTTAAATTGAGGTTTATATATATATATATATATATATATATATATATATATATGTGGGTAGGCGGTTAGCGGTTATTAACCGCTTTTCCCAAACACTATAACCGCTAACCACCTTCGCCTAGGCGGTTAGTGGTTATTTATAACCGCTTCTGAAAGCGGTTATGCGGTTAACAGTTAGCAGTTTTAAAGCGGTTAACGGTTTTAAAGCGGTTATAACCGCTCCGTTTGTACACTCCTGGACATCACTACACTTTGGTGCATGCCAAAGATTTCCTGGGAAAATGCATTCCAAAATTGGTTTTCACCAACCTTCTTCTTTTTTTTCTTCTTCTTTTTTTTTTTTTTTTTAACGGTCGATTGGTTTAAATTTTTAAAAATACAGTTAAGTATTTGATAAAAATACGATTTAGTCATTAAAATCGTATGTTTTTAAAAAAGCAATCATTTTCCAACTATTTGAAAACATATGCAATTTTTTTTAAAAAAAAAAAAAAAAAAAAAAATACACACTTTTAAATCATTTGCTAATGAGCTAATCGTTTTCCTTCCTATGTAGTAGGAGTAGGTTTATTTCTTAATTTCAACATGATCTGGCTTTAGTGTTGTAGTTTAAAACTACAACACATCTGCTGTAAATTTAATAAACAGTTGAGATTACTTTAAATTCCTTTTAACTACAACGTCATCGTTTTTAACTCAAAGAATTCTTAGGAAAAGGCGTTCGAGGGGCCTCCAGGGTTGGTTGATACTTAGATTTAAAACGTGTGATTACAGATAGCGATTTTCGAAATATGAGATTTAAAAAATATAATTTTTAAAAATACAGTTAAACGTTTGATAAAATTGTGATTTAAATTTTAAAATCATGCATTTTTAAAACCGCACCCATTTTCCTACTATTTAAAAACAGATGCAAATTTTTTTTTTTTTTTTTGAAAACACACTTTCCAACGATTTGCTAATCGTTTTCCTTCCCATGTAGGTTTATTTCATGATTTCAACAAGATTGGCACATTGGTTGCAAAATGTGGCAGGCACGTCTTGGATTAGCATCATAATTATCTAACCATTTCTCAACCTCAGTGGTTGACTAGGTTCTAAAATTCTAGATATTGGTTTTTATTTTTATATATTTTTTTTTTGGTCCTTCTTCTTTGGTTGTAACTAAAAACACACATTAATATTATTAGAAACACAAATCTCATAGATGACTTATAAAAAAAAAAAAAAAAAAAAAAAAAAAAAAAAAAAAAAAAAACTAAATTAAGGGAAATATTTAAGTCACGCTCTCAATTGTTGACATTTTTAGTTGGATACTTGTGTAAAAAAAGTATCCCAAGTGATAACATCATTACACTTTCCAATTTCCAATTCAGCCTTCTCTGTTGGTCACTAAACACTAAATGGCCACACCGTTCAATCAATGTGAAAGTTTGAATGATTGAGGTTGACAAAGTAGAATAAAATCAATGTAATTATGTTAATAATTTTTTTTTTTTTTTTTTAAAAACAAAACAAAACAATGACGGTGGTGCTTTTAAGATGGAATGCCATTCAATATGAGGGTATTTTACCCAATTAGAAAGCATTATTCTCTATTTTATTTACTTATTTTTTAATACAAATTCTAATAATATTGGAGCACTGCTAATATGATAGTGTTTATTAGCCCTTATTATAAAAATAAAAAAAAATAAAAAAGTTAAAGATCAAGAAACACTGTCGCTTCGGCTTAATGAAACGAGAGTGTAATATATAATATTTATCTTTCAATTAACAGTGGCATACCCTAACTAGTATGAATGTATGATTATATAGAGTTAAATTATATAGAGTTAACGAAACATATTTTTCAAATTTGACCTCGTTATTAACACATTTGTCAAAACAAATTACTAAACTCTACTCAAAACAATAAGTTTTTTTTTTTTTTAATTAAAAAAAAAAACAAAACAAAACAAAAGCTACATAAATTTGTTGGAAGCTGCTACAGCCTACCATGGTGTTGTCTCCGCCAGCCACCATGTGGCTACCTCACAGTGGCCGGAGGCGACATTTTGGTTACACTTTTTTTAAAAGAAAAACATTCTATTATTTTTTTTATTAAATATTTACCAATTTTCTACCGAAACCATTCTCGATTCTTAAAATTTATTCTCAAAAAAAATTCTGAGATCGTTCCAATATCTAAACCCGGGAAGTCGAAAACGTGGAAAACGTTGAATAGTGCAATTGCCCTTTCTGGATCCAACTAAGCTTCTCAATGTAATTATTTAGACCACAAATTAGGAAAGAAAAAGTGCTTAAAGCTCTTGCTTTTAATTCCTTTTCCACTTTAGCTTTCTTAATTTATCCAAATGTGATAGTGGGAAAGTAGAAAATATCAATGGGTTTTTATTATTATCATTATTTTTATTTTTTTTATTATTATTATGTTTAATATGAACATACCCAACCACGAATCCGGCTTCAGTGCTGTAAATAAAATAACAGTATATATATATATATATATATATATATATATATATATATATATATATATATATATATATATATATATATATATGCTATTAAAAAATAGTCGGTCCAGATTTGATGGCAGAAATTTGAAAAGGACCATGTCGTCTTTTAAAAATCATCTAACGTCTAACACTAACGTCTAATTTTAAAACTAACGTTTTTTTGGTCACACGTCTCCATGATTTGAGCTTGGTAAGCTCATCCTCCACCCTAACTCGGAGCCACCCACCATAACGTACGTAGGTTATCGGCCTCAGGTTAGCCCATGCCCCCAGCCGCCAGGCACTCCAAAAAATCTCCTACTCATCCACCATTTGTGCCCTTATCATCGGCCTACTCCAACAAATCTCCTACTCCAAAAAAAAAAAAAAAAAAAAAAAAGTGTCGCTCTCATTTTATGTTATTTTTCTCAATTTTATTTTCTCTTATGTTTTAGTTGTTGAGAAGACTTGGGGATATAAACAAAAATGTCAAGAGGAATCCTAAGAATTAAGATGTTGTGGTTGTTTTAGTTTCTTAGAGTACTTTTCGATGGTTGACTCATTCAAAGGCAGATTAGTTTTATCACAAAACACCTTGGACAACAAACACAAAGAATGCACTCTTACCGAGTTACCACCTGGGCTTGGATACCTCCATAAAAGTCATGAGCTGCATACGGTTTGAACGTTTTAGGCTCAATCCGTATGCAAACTCACCAAAATATGTGGGAAATTGATGCGGGGATAAAGGCTCTGTTTTAGAACATGGAAACAGAGATGAACAGAGGGAAAAATAGACTGGGATGCATGAGCCCAAAACAATGGGTGATGTGGTCAAAACAGTGGAAACCCACCAAAATTGCAAGCCTCATATGTTGGTGGACACGGCAATGAATGTGACTGCGAGGCATTATCTTGATGATGTCCTGGTTCTTCTTTCATTGGAATCACCGTGACCTTATACCCATATCGCGATAAACTTGTTTTTCTTTTTTTCTTTTCACTTTGATTGTTGAGAAAACGATGGAAAATGCAAAGAAAATCACAACTTTACAAAAACCCCAACTCAAAAAAAGAATCTGATAAAACAAAGCCGGATCCACTGGACCACAATTAAGATGCCCTCCAAATCAGGACACAGATGGAAACATCTTCGAAGCTCAATGACACGTTCTGCAATCGACTTTTCTTTCGTCTTCTATTGTTAATATTTTATTCTGTTTTTCAACATCTCAAAATGGGGAAAAATCAAATTTGGATTTTAGATTTTCATGCTATTTTAATATAGTCATTATATTTTCCAATTCGTTAATTTGGTCTTTAAGCTTTTTTTATGATTTCAAATGGGTCGTTTTGGACACATCATATGCTATGTGTACGTGATGACATGGTTATTATAAAATACTTATATATTTTAAAAGTTTTATTTAAGTTATATTTGTAATTTGAAATAGCAGTGTCACGTGGCACGTACAATTAACATATGACATATTAAATGAGAGTTACACGATCTTATTTAATTGATCTGATGTGACATACTGTTAATTAATTGGACAATAAGTTTATGAAGATACCTATTTAAAATCATAGAAAACTTAAAAACCTAATTGCTGAAATTTAAAACTTATAGATTAAATTAAAATCACGTGAAAATCTAAGGATAAATTCCCCCCTCCCCCCTCCAAAATAAAAAATCCAGTTTAAAAAATCAATATAATTTATTTTGAAAAGTCTATATATTGTTATTTATTTATTTTTTATTTTTTAATGAATAAAAGACTTTATAAAGCTCAACCTCAACAATCCAAACAATCTAGTGAAGTCTGAAAACAACTCCTGCATAGGGACAAAACCCCCTAGCTAGGAAACCAACAAATACATCACAACAACAATGAAACAGAACAACAAAGAACAGGAACAAATAAAGGCTACTGCACAACAGAGAGCCTCAACCTTATAACAACTGCACTGCTACAAGCAAACTAGAAAACAACGGAGCAGAAAAAGCAAAATAAACCCGCAGAAACCACAAAGAACAGAAGTCAATAACTTCTACGAGAGCACTTCAAAGGAAACTAGACAAACAATCTAGTCTTCACTTCCTATCTAATCCTTGAAATAATTCTCCACATTGTTATTTTTTTTTATTTGAGTTTAAATCAGGAAGGATAATTTTGAAAGCTTATGTCTTTTTGGTTTAAAATACAATGCATTGAATGACGTTTCCTTAAAAATTATAATTTTCTAAAATGTCAAATAATATGAGAACGGGGGAGCATAATCATTAGAAGAGCATCCAATCCGCACCTCTTCCTTTAATGGACCAATAGGTTATAGTATTTTTTTTTTTCTTTAATCAATTTTAAACTTTAAAAAATGTCAATTTAGGGCATTTATATTTCAATTTTTTTCAATTTAGACCATCATTTATAATTTTTTGTTAAATCCTATCAAAATTCTCAAAATATCTTTCTTTTTTATTTTAGAAAAGAAGGAAAATAAAATTGCTAAGATTTAGGTATTGATCAGAATTTAACGGAATTCACAAAAATACCCATGTCTAAATCTTTGAAAAAAATTTATAATTTTTTTTTTTAAAAAAATAAATATAAGGGTATCTTCATAAAAATGTATCAAATTATACGCCGTTTTGAAATAATAGCATTGAACTAACAAACATTTCACACTGGAATATCCAAGTTTCCAAACATTCCACTTAAGGGTACTCTGTTAGGATTTACTGTTAAATCCTAACGGAGTACCCAAAATACCCCTAATTTTTTTAGGAAAAATGAAATGATAAAATATAGGTGTTGGTCAGAATTTAACAGAATGTACAAAAATATTTATGCTTGAATCTTTGAAAATTTTTATAATTTTTTTTTTTAAAAAATAAACACATGGGTATTTTGAGAATTTTTGCATTATATAACAGCAAATCCTAACGGAGTACCCTTAAGTGAAACGTTTGGAAACTTGGATATCCCAATTTGAGACGTTTCATAGTTCAACACATTTATCTTAAAATGACGTATAATTAGGGGAGTAAATCCGGACCGGATATAACCAGTCGGGAAACCGGGAAACTGAAAAACCAAGTTGGTACCCAAGTACCCGAAGCCGGGTATTTATTTCAAAAAACCCCGGATATACCCGGCTTCGAGTAGGTTAATTAATTTTTTTTTTTTTTAAAAAAGAATTGCCCTCTACCCTTTTATCATAATACTACACGGCTTAGGAAGGGGGAGGAGCATTTTGTCATTTTCTTAAAAACTTTGTTGCCCTATTAGGTATCAAAACTCAAAAGAGTCAAAGACCCTTCAATTTTGCTCACTGCCGCCGCTCAAGTTTAGCTTCAGTCTTCAAACAAAAATCCATTCAAAAATCAAAACTTTGCTGCCGCTCAACTTCTCTGAATCATCTCCTTCTCCATTTAACTCTCCATCACCGACTCACCGCATCACGTTGAAACTGAAAAAGTCCACCCTTCGCTTGTTCAGCCGCTCGCCACTCGTCATCGACTCCTCGCCGCTCGTCGCCAACTCCTCCCCAACTCGCGGCCTTCTAGGTAACTAGCCGGTCCAGCCTTCTTCTTCTTCTTAGTCCTTCTGACTCGTCGCTCACTCTTCACGTTCACTCTATTTCTCTACATATTTGGTATTTTTGATGCAGAACGAGCAAATATTTGAAGCATATTTGTCTATTTGAAGGAGATTTTCAGATCATGATTAGTTGATATTTCATTTGTGTTGGTAATTGTCTCTCCCTAAGTGGCACAGATATCACTCATAAAGAGTCGAAGAGTGGCTCCTAAATCTCTCTTCTGAACCACGGTGCATCAGATTTATGGCTGTGAAATACTTATTCTAAAGCTACATATTTTAGTTATTTCACTAACAAAAACATGTAACTTATAGTTATTTCATTAACAAAAACCAAAAACATTTAACTTCTTTTTTTATTCTTTTCTTCTGTTTCTCTAGTGTTGCTTCCGATTCTAAGCATTACTGGTATAAAAAGGTTTAAATTAAGTTGAAAAAATTAGGTCCAATACTAAAATAAGTCCAAAATAATATATATATATATTTTTTATTTTTAAAATACCACCCGGACTGGATAACTGGGGTACCTAGGCCCGGGGTCGGGTGTTAAAAACAAAAAAATCGGGGATTCAGAGTCGGTTCCTAGTTTTTACCCAATACCCGGGAACCCGCTCCAGGGTTACACCCCTACGTATGATTCGATACATTTTTGTGAAGTTATCTCAAATTTTAATAAGATTTAATAGAAAATTTTAACATATAATTAAAATTGTAAAAAAATAGAAAAATTAATACTTTAAATTGACAATTTTAAATTTTAAATATTTTTTTTAAAAGTATAAAAAAATCAGAAGATATAAGTTTTTTTTTTTTTTTTTTTAGAAATTGGACACGATGAGGTTGCCATCAGTGTACAGGAAGTCCCAGTCTTCTCCGCGCGATGGAACGTCCCTATCCTTTGAACAATTCTTTCGTGGCCCTACGCGGTTTTGAGTGCGTTGCACCTATGATCATGCATCAGCCATTCAACCCCACCTCCAACGTGACCTCCTGCAAGGCTGCAACTTTTTTTTTTTGTTTCTTTTTTAATTTATGACGCACCAACTTCTGCATATTATATTATAAAATAAGATCTAATCGAGATTTTACGTAAAATTCATCCAAAAAAAGAAGAAGATAATCCAACGATTTAGCTGACGTTGACCAATCGGAGCCCTCCGCCCATTTCAATCATGGCCCTCCCCCATGTGCTGCCATCTGGAATTTTGGGCTTATATTTTTCTAGAGAAACTTCCTGCCCGATATTATATTATTATTATTCAGTGGTCTGAGGTTGTTTGAATGAGTAATACAGAAATAGACGCTCTTGGTATTTGTCTCGACAATTTGACTACGACGTTTAATTTATAATAATGATTAGGTACGTCGTACGAGTTTAATTACACTTTATTTTATTAAACAATAACACTTGTCTCATTGTTATTGGTGCTGCTCTGACGTATAATGACAAAAAAAATTATTTATTTATGTTTACAACGAAAAATGTGAAGTCATTTTCTAAACGCCAATTATACAAATTTATTTCTTATAAATCTACAGACTTCTAAAAATTGTAGAGCGGATGTGTGTCATGTAAATTAAATAAAAGTTTTAAAAAATGAGATGCGTAGAATATATATTTATATCATTTTATTTTTTAAAAAAATTTATAAGGTTTTATTACAATTGAATGGGATCATATGAACTGATTTTTATTTTATTTTTCTTTTGTAATGATAATTAACAACAATAGTTATAGTAAATCCAACCAAATTCATGTAGATCCCAGTTTCGATTTAGCTAATTAAATTATAACCATTTACTTCATGTTCTTGTTAAATACTAGGGAAAAGTACTAAAACACCTCTCTAACTAGTATGCAATTTTGCAATGTTTTTCTAAATTTTTAATTGAAGCAATGTATCCCTCAGATTAGAAGAAATTGCATTATACCCATTTTGTCTTAAAAGACAAAAAAAAAAAAAAAAAAAAAAAAACCCAATAAAAATTCCCAATCTGCTAATCATTAAGAGCTTTTGGACTCGGAAATTAGTTTCAAGAATAAATGTGAATGATTCATTGATTCACATAGCTTTCTTCAACTTTAGGCTAAAGGATTTGTACCCTACAGCTTTTTCCACATCAAAAGTGATTTTTTTTTTTTTAATTTTTTTTAGGGACCATCAAAAGTGATTTAATATAAAGAAAAGATTAAAGTTTTGGAAAGAGGGTATCCTACTTTCCCTTTCTTTTAATTTACAGATTAAATTCATAAAAAAAGACCAAGGACCTCAAACTTATGGTTCGTATAGAGAGAGAGTATCCTACTTTCCTTTTTATTCACAGAAAAGGCATATCCTTTCCCCGGCCCTTGGACCCTCCTCCTTCCCCCAACTTGCGCTGCAGAAGCCAAAAGTTATTTTTCTGTCCTTCCTCGCTGCTTCGGTAACTGAAATGGATGCTTTTATTTTTTTCTTTTTCGAGGTAACTTTGTAAAAGGTGTCGAATTATCGTGATTTTGAGATAAGGGTACTGAACTAGCAAATCTTTCAAACTGAAATATCCACGCTTTCAAACGTCTCACTTAAGATTACTCCGTTCGGATTTACTCCGAAATCATTCTAAAATTCTCAAAATACTTATATGTTTTTTTTTTTTTTTTTAAAAAAAAAAAATACTATAATTTTTTTTCGAAGATTCAGGTATAGGTATTTTTGCGAATTTCGTTAAATTCTGACAAACACTTAAATCTTAGCATTTTTCTTTCTTCATAAAAAAATATGGGTATTTTGATTACTCTATTAGGATTTAACAGCAAATCATAACAGAGTATCCTTAGGTAAGACGTTTGGAAACATGGATACCTCAGTTTGAGATGTTTGCTAATTCAGTACCCATATCTCAAAACAGATATAATTCGATACCCTTTTGTAAAGTTATCTCCCTTTTTTTTTTCTTTTTTTTTTTTTCAGTAAGAAAAATAAAACAATTTAGTCTGTTTAGAATTTTAGATTCCATTTTCTTCTACCTCGTTTGAAAAAGAAGATTCGCTCACATAAATGGAAGTTTGTTGGTAATATTGGATATGTGTTAAATTATTACTTATATTAAAAACTTAAATTAATTAAAAAAATGATAAATTTAATTATTTAATTAATATTATAACATTTTAAGTTGACTATTTTAATTAAAATAAGAATAATAATAAAGCCAAGATTTAAACTAAAAGCATGACTCTAATATTGTGTTACATTGACATCATGCACACCAATTGATGCAAAAACTTTAAATTTCGGACAAGAAATGGAAAGTATCCTATTTCGCTCTGGATATGTGTGAATCAATATTTGTCCTAAAACCTTAAACTAATAAGAAGGAGTACATTTAATCATTCAATACTTGCTAAAGTTTAAAATATAGATAATTGCTTGATGCTTGGTTATTACAGAATTCCTCTCCCTAGTAAATGAGAGGTACACATTCCTATCCGATTACAATTTGTTCTGTAGTTTTCTCTCTTCTTCTTCTTCATTTTTTAAAATAGATGTTTTATTTTTTATTTTTAAAGAAAAACTATAATATTTTATTCAGTTAGCTTGCATGGTAGCTCTACCAAAGTATTTTTTTTAGTCTTGTCATCCAAACCTAAAATTTTAATTTTGCCCGAAACGAAACCAAGGGGCTGGAAGGCCATCGCCCTTTCCCAGTTTGGAATTGATTTATTTTATACAAGAAAAAAAAAATTTTGACTTGTCTCTTAAAAAATTAGAATTCAAATTCCACTCAAATTTTATTTTAAATTTTATAAATCATTCAAACATAATTTCTAAAAATTAATTAATTCAATATTCACAATTTTTCAATACATCACACAACCAAACGAGCAATTCTAAGCTAACCCGTTTACAAATTTGTCGTGGCCGATCTTTCATAGACAATGCCCTCAAAATTAAATGGTTTATGTGGCGGTGGGGTTCCAACGGTCCAACCACGAACGTAATCGTTTTGCGCGTTTTCATGACAGCATATGTTGGTAGCCAAATCATGGGACGCCACGTCGGCTTCTGCCAGATTGTTGATGCCCATGTTGTGGGGCCCTCTCTAGCTGTCATCCAATCAGAGGTTCACCAAATCGATGAGCCCCTCCACAGGCCAGCTTGGATTGCAGGCTCGAGCCAGGACGCACACATTGACTTCAGACTTCAGTCATCGGCTGATCCCCGTGTGGTTGGGTGAACGCCAAGACGTTGACACCTGTCAACTTCTGCAATCAGGCTTTATTTGTTATTTTCTTTTTTTTAACAAACAATTTAAAATACAAAACCACTAAAATTATTTTTACCTTTATATCATATATCAAAATATTTTGTGTTTTGAATATTCAAAGAACTCATTGAATGTTCAAAGAACTCCATCGTAAACACATGGAGGCTATGGAGCCTCCCTCTCCGTATGGTTAATTTTCGGACGGACTAGCCTACTAGCCTGGCCCTAAGAAAGTCTCACATCAGATACCGCTCGGCTCCTCAGGCCGGCTCGAGCCGCCTCTTTCAAAAATCCAAATAAATACGTTTTTTGTTTTTTTTTTTTTTTTCTTTATTTAAGTTCTGTCCGAGTCAAGCATTTTACATTTAAGTTCTGTCCGAGTCAAACGTTTTACATTTAAGCTCTGTCCGAGTCAAACATTATACGTACGCGTAATTATAAGAGCGCTTCACACTAATTAAAACATATTTGTAAATTAAATCACAAAACAAACACAAAACAAATAGATAATTAGACAAATAAAATAATAATGCAAAAATAGGGTTTATATATTATATAAACAAATGTAAATCAAGGGAGTCCAGCCCAAAAAGCTTCAGAGCTCAAAAGCTCCTCTCTCTCTCTCTCTCTCTCTCTCTCTCTCTGGGAAGTGAATCTCACACATTTTCCGATAAAACCGCATCGCCGGAGGTTACTGAGCTTCGAAGAGTTGCCGGCGAGCTTTTCCGACAATGTGTAACTCACGCGGTGGCGCGCTTTTTCATCTTCTACTTCACTCAGTAGTAGTGGCTCTGGTCTCTGCGCAGGGATCTAACAAGACCAGTGTCTGGCTTACACTTAGTGGTTTGTGTTTCGCTCAAACTCTCTTTCTCTTTCTCTGTACTTTTTCTTTTTGATTTTTATACATTGTTTTTTATTTTAATTTCTGCTCGCGTATTTTCGGTCTGGTTTCCGAGAAAGTGAAGCAAATTGAAAATTCTGTATCCTTCAAGTTTTTAGTTATTGAGCTTCATTTTGATACTCAAAAAAAATTCGTCTAGTTCTCTTTTTTATCTATTTATTTTTTTTACATTCTTCTCAACAGCCAAATGGAGGATTTTCTCTCTCTTATTGAGAGAACCGTGGAGAATAAAAAGGAAAAAAGAAAAGAGAAACGTTTTTGAATATTCATGCTTCGCGAAGCTTTTTTTTTTTTTTTTTCCTGTCCTTCTGTGCAGTGAAAATTGAAAACTCAGTTAAAATCAGCTGAGGAAAGCGAAGAATTTCCTAATACGGGAAAAAAAAATCTTGATTTTGAAATTTTTTGATGCTGAATAGCTAGATCCATCTTTTGCAAAATAAAAATAAAAATAAAAATCGAGTATTTAACTTGCTGTAAATTTTCATTCATAATCTCACCGTTTAAGCAATAGTTTTGTTGGCTGGCTCTTGTTAACTTTTAACTGTGGTTCTGTTAGGTCCTCTATGGAAGTAGAAGAAATTGACCAACTTTCTAATTTCAGAAACAGAAAAGAGTGAAAATGATGCTGAGAGTGCATTTAAAATTGTTTTCTAAAAGATTTCCTGAATTTAGACCCCTTTGATCGGGAAATGTTAGAAAGTCCTTTTGTGATTGTATTTGGCCACATGTTCTGTGAGCTAACCGATATAATTATGTTTAATCTGTAGGTAAACCGCCTTTGGTCATTGCACGTGGTGGGTTTTCGGGGCTATTTCCTGATTCTAGTTCATATGCCTATATTTTGGCACAGCAGGTTAGTGTGCCCTCTGTGATCTTTTGGTGTGATGTGCAATTGACGAAGGATGGTGCCGGGATTTGTGTGCCAGATGTGAAGCTCGAAAACTCTACCGACATTTCACTTATTTTCAAAGGCAGGGATAAGGTTTACCTTGTTAATGGAGTCCCCACCGGAGGCTTCTTTTCTGTGGATTTCACTCTCAAGGAGCTAGCAAATGTTGTCTGTAAGTCCGAGTTGTCTTAGTCCCTTTTTCCTTCACATTTGGGAATGGCTACTTGAATGTCTTGTGAACCAAATATCACATTTTTCTTTACAGATGGTTGGATATCATAATTGTTTAAAGCTATTCTTATGGAAGTAAGGAAATATGAAACTGAAAATGGGTTATCAAGATTAAAATATTTGCGGCTATGCCCCCCCCTCACAAACACATGTACCCAACACTGTTATAGTGGTTATCAGGCTGTTTTGTTGGTTATTCAGTATAATATGCTGCATTAACAATTAATGCAAATTTCTCTGTTTCTAACCAGTAACTCAAGGTGTCTATTCTCGAACTAATAAGTTTGATGGCAATGGCTTCCCAATTCTCACTGTTCAAGATGTGGCTACAACATTTAAACCACAAGGCTTATGGTTGAACATTCAGGTAAATGAAAGATGATAAACTGTGTCCGACATTAAACTAGTATCTGCTCTTGTTGTAAGATGTTTCTCTAAGCACACAGGATCTGGCTTCTCAGCTTTCATTTTGACCAAGCCTTTTTGTTCTAATACTTTTGCAGCATGACCAATTCTTCACACAACACAATTTGACTATGAGAAGCTATGTACTTTCTGTGTCAAGACGTGTAATTGTTAGTTATATTTCATCACCAGAGTTGGAATTCCTAAGAAGTATTACGACACGATTGAATCCAATAACAACAAAGCTAGTCTTTCGGTTTCTAGGACAAGATGAGATTGAGCCTTCAACCAACCAGACTTATGGTACTCTCCTAAAGAATCTTACATTTATCAAGACATTTGCCTCCGGAATTCTTGTTCCCAAGATTTACATATGGCCAATGGATGATACTCTTTATTTACAACCTCATACATCTGTTGTCGCGGATGCTCATAAAGAAGGGCTTGAAGTTTTTGCGTCAGATTTTATGAATGATGTTCCATTTAGCTTCAATTACAGTTATGATCCAGTAACTGAGTCCTTGTCTTTCATTGACAATGATGACTTCTCTGTTGATGGTCTGCTGACAGACTTCCCAATTACTCAATCAGAGGCTATATGTAAGTTTTTTTTCTTCAGCTTGGCAGAAATAGAGTTCGCCTAAATATCATACATATGTACAAATTTTAAAGTGTTTGGTTCATTATCTAGTTTTTCTAACTGTTTTGATTTGTGTACCTCCTGAATGAAACATGATTTGGCTGCCCGAACCCTTTGACAGATCTATTGGATTTGTAATGATCAAATCAACAAAGCTTCTAATTCCAACTTTGTTGGATTTGGCTACCAGGAACCTTTTATAGATTTTTCCTTGGCCTTTGTCTTGACCTTGTAGCGCTACAATGTGAAACTATCGATTCTTCATTGTTGCAATCATTTGATATCAGTGTGCATTTCTAGATCACCTTGAATGAATTTCTCTGAGTTAATTTGTTCTAAATTGGTGCTATTTCTAGCTTCCTACAGATGCATTCACTACTTATCCTAAATTTTCATGAGAAATTTAAATTTAATCAATTAAAAAAACATTTTACTCTGATTTTAGAAACTTTTCAATTTCATTCTCAGACCTAGGACTTTCTTTGAGACAAAGCTTCGTAATCAGGTTATTATAGAAGTCGAATGGATATTTTTCTCTTAGTATTTGCACGTGATTTCTTAAGCCACATGCCACAATTGCATTTTTTAAGGATAGAAGCATTGAAATACCTTTGCTTATGATTGCATGTCATTTTGTATTGTCAATTCACAGTAATGGCTTGATGACTCTAACATAATTAGTTGGTTTTATCATTAAATTATTGGCTGCTTGTTTCAGTAAATATTTTCTTCAAGATGCTCATCCCTCTTCTCATACTGCAGATTGCTTTGCTCACCAAGGCAAGAATGCTTCAGCACAAGGTATATCACACTATTGCATAATAAAAGCTTTGATTCTTTGTTGCTCATAACTGATTGATAATGTTGTCTTACTGTCTGTTTCTTTGGAAATTTTATTTTCAGAATATCATTGTTAACCTTTTTCTTTCACCTTGCTCATTATCCAGCGAAGCCTTTGGTTATCTCTAAATATGGAGCAAGTGGAGATTACACTGGTTGTACGGACTTGGCATATAAGAAAGCTATTGATGATGGTGTAGATGTACTTGACTGTCCTGTTCAATTGGCGAAGGATGGGACACCATTTTGCTTAAGCTCAATAAATCTGATAGATAGCACAACAGTTGCTCAATCAAGTTTTAGCAATCTTACGACAACTATTCCAGAGATTAAGGCTGGCAATGGAATCTTTACCTTTAACCTGACATGGAGCCAGATTCAAACATTGACACGTAAGTAGAATTTGGTTCTCATTTACTCACTCTATGAAACCTAGAAAAAATTTAAAAATTTATTGAAACTTTTCATGCTTTTGAAAATGTTAGTACTTCACAACAGCTTTTGTTGCCGAGACATGAACATCCTTCCTTTTTTCTAACCAAAATTGTAACCGCTGGAAATGGTACTAACTTCTAATACACTAATATTTTATGGGGTATTTACATGTAACTGGTGAAAATCTTGTAACTTTATTTTCATCAGTATTCTCTGCATTAAATGGAGGATTACGGTTGTATAGAATTTTTTTAGTGAATCACACAGACCATGCAACTATGTGGTCACTGGTGAGGTATAATTAGCCAACACACACAAATTGGCCTTAAACTAATTGGTAACTACTGATGCATACAAAATGTATATAGAAAATATGGGAGTTTTCAAGAAGAGTCGGAAAGTACACATTTCTACTGCTTTTACTGGTTTGAGGATATAAATCTGTTTCATAACCTTTTTTGGGGTGCTGTGTAAAATTTTGGGAAACACCTTCTTCTTAACTTTAGAGAAGGAACACAAAGAATGACCTGAGTTGAGACACCCTAAATCCTTATGCGTTGAGACATTCCCTTTTCATGATTCATCTGCTTTCCCTGTTTCAATATGTGCTGCTGCATTTGGTTATCTTATTTTGACTCGGGTTCTCTTGTGTTTTTATGAATAGTAATGACTAGCAAGTCAGTCCGGATTGCATAATTAAATCCCAGTATTTATTTATTTTCTGTAAATTCCTGCAGCTTCAATAGCAAACCCCTTCTCAAAATTCACCTTGTTCCGGAATCCAAGGTTCAAAAATAATGGAAAGTTTCTAACATTGTCCGAATTTTTGGCCTTGTCAAAGGGGACGAGCTCTCTTACCGGTGTCTTGATCAGCATAGAGGTGAGTATTTGCCATGCCTATATTCTTTTAGTTGGTAAGAACAATTAGTTAAGGGGAGATTTTAAACCAAAAATCCATTATTAGTTATTTATTGGGGAGAGAGAGTGTGCCATGCCTATTGCAGCATCCGAGCACCTTACTAATACCCAGGCATGTGTAATCTCCCCGTTCTACACAAATCAGATAATTACCGGCTGGGATGGCCCCAAAGAGTTGGCTGGATGCCAGCTCAGAGGGTTAAACTAGGGACCATGATGAGAAATCATGAGTTCAAGGAAACCCCTTGGAATTTTCTACTTTTGTTTTGGTGGAACTTGTGTTCTCTTTGTTCTGTACTTCTGTTGAATTGTTGGCAGTATTTTCCTGGGGGGAGGGAGTGGTATGTAGCAATGGTTTTCAGTTGTTTTCTTTCCAATTTTCCTAAATCAATATGTTTGTGGATGTCTATATAAAGTTGCAAAATGAGTGTGAATTGTCATGCCTGACATCTGCTTTTGGTCCATATTACCTGCCGTATGGATTCCTTTTTCAAAATCTTGCTGACCATTCCCCTGCAATCGAAATTTGTATCTTTAGATGTAGTGCTTCAACAATTTGTCCCTTCCCCTCAACTTGTACATGGGCTCAGGGTGCTTCTTTGGTTGGATGGGAGATCAAAAAAAAATTACCTTATGGTTGCAAATATGACTCGGCAGCTTAAAAACATATCATGTGGACACATTGTTGATGCCTTATCTGCTGTGTACCTACATCCTCATTTGTTTCAAACAAATAGAAAACTATGCTGCAATAATGCGGAAATTATCGTGTTTCATAAAATTTGTTACTTATAAAAAAATAAAAATAAAATAAAAAATTTATCGTGTTTCATAATGGTGAAGAATGTTTGAATGTTCATTATGTGCAGCATCAATTGAGAAATGAAGATTCTCCTCATCCTGACTCGACTATTTCTATTTATGACGCCATTTTTTTCTGTTCTGTTTCTTTCAGCATGCGTCTTACCTTGCTGAGAAGCTGGGATTAAGTGTAACCGATGCAGTAATTGATGCCTTGAGCAAAGCTGGCTATAATAATCTGACATCCCCAAAAGTTATGATTCAGTCCAGTAATAGCTCTGTTCTAATGAAATTCAAGGACAAACATAACTATGACCGTGTATACAAGGTTGACGAGAATATTCGTGATGCTCTCAACTCAGCTGTTGAGGACATAAAGACGTTTGCCACTGCTGTGGTTGTCGGCAAGGAGTCTGTCATTCCTGAAAATCAAGTTTTCCTCACTGCTCTAACTGATACTGTAGCAAAGCTACAAAAGTTTAAGCTGCCTGTTTATGTGGAAATCTTCAGCAATGAGTTTGTGTCTCAAGCATGGGACTACTTCTCAGATGCAACCGTGGAGATCAACTCATTTGTCAAAGGAGCCAACATTGATGGTGTCATCACAGACTTCCCTAAGACAGCTGCCAGATACAAAAGTAAGTTGATGCTTATCAATTGACGCTTTTTAATTAAATGATGCACAAATATGTATAGGGTATGTTGGTCCTTGAAATGGCTATTTCAGTAGGAAAAAAAAAATAGTTGTTATTAGGAACGTAAGAGCATCTCCAGCAGTATAGGCAAATAAGTGATAATAACTAAATTTGATTACTATGGGTGGTTTTTCGTCTCCAAAAATATAGCCAAACTAACTCTTTTTTCTTGTAGTGGGTATAGTAAATAGGCTCTTCTGTCTATTTACAGTTTCTCACTACAATTTCTTTTCTTTTTTTTTTAATTGTTTTTTTCTCTCTCTAGTCGCTCGTCACCCATTTGTGAACCAAACACAGCTAAATGGCGCCATAGCATCTGATAATCCCTAGCACCAGAAATCCCAGTTAAAGTATTCCACACCAATGCCTTCCAGTCGGTCTTCTCGTCAGTAGTATTCCTCACTAGTGCCTCCCAGTCGATCTTCCCGTCCACACAATGCGCCACCTCCTGAAGCAACGCCAACACCGTCGTCCGTCATTGCGGCATACTTGCCCAAAATTACACAACCTCACATCAAACCCACAATCCAACACCCACCAAAAAATACCATCTAAAAAAATATGACAGGAAAAAGATGGGACCTTTGTAGGAGAGTGGAGGTGTCTTGCTGGTGGAGACCTTATGCTTCTTGGTTTTCTCAAACATTGTTTCTCAGCCTTTGAGCCATAAAAAAGAAATCCATGCAAGAACTCTAGCATTGCTTCGACGTCCGAGACGGCCATGGACGTGAAAATTCGAAAGTGGAGTGCAGGCTGTGGGAGGGACTAGGGAGAGACACGGGGCATGGGGATAAAGAGAGTTGAGAAGGGTAGAAGGTGTAGATGACGACGGAGAGAGACTAGAGATGAAGATTTTTGTGGTGTTAAAAGAAAATAAAAATGAAAATGTAATATTTAAAGAAAGTAGAGAGTGAAATAGATAATTTGCTGGAGTTTGTATTGAAAAGCTAATAGCTAAAATAACAAATAATAATAATAAAAAAAAAATTGTATTTTGAGTAACTAAAATAGCTACCACTGCTGGAGATGCTCTAAGAAGATGGAATATAATAGTTTTAGTGTTAGAGTATATGAGAGCATATGATAAGGAATAGTAATTCCTATGGTTCATGAAAAAATAACTATTTCAAGGTTATTTCATTCCGCTTTCTTCAATTCTCAATAAAAGCTATTAATTTTCTTAATGAAATAGCCATTCTACATACCAAATGTACCCCTAGTGTTTTGTGAATAACCTAGGTTAAGAATTGCATTGTCATTACTCCTAGGTTTCTAGACAATTTTGACACGCATCTATGAATCAATTCAGCTGTCTTTTTTTTTTTTCTTGTTCTTTTTTTCTTGGCTTGGTCCAATAGAGCGCTATTCAAGTTTGCATGTAGTTATTGATGCAACGGTGCTTCAATGTAATGCAGGAAATAGATGTTTAGGTCTGAGCGTCAATGACACACCTGTTTACATGAGCCCCGTTCTGCCTGGTGATCTCCTGAAACTCATCACTGCTGATTACTTGCCACCAGCTGAGGCGCCATACCCTCTCCTGACAGAATCGGATGTGGTGGAGCCACCTTTGCCCAATGGTTTAGCAAAAGCCCCAACTTCAAGCACAGGTGCTGTACCAAATGCACTTTCTCCAACTCAGCGAAACGGGCAGCCTAAGATCGTTTCATGCTTCTTCCTGCCATATCTGGCAATGCTCCTTGCTGCTCTTTTTCTAATTTGAAGAATGTAACATGCTCGCTCACTCACACTCATCATTATTTTGTGATCTTGTATTTCCCATCCATTTGCGTGGATTTCAAGTAGCTTGGAGCTTCTTTGTTTCATGGCAACGAGGCTAGTCCAAATTTTTCCAAACGAGCAGTGAAATTCTTTTTGCCTTGTAACACTTTAGGTATGTTCATTCTTCCCCCTTGTAATTTGATAATACATTTATTCGGGTCTGCAATTTGTGTTTCTGATTTGATGTAAAAATATACACGATTATTTTTTGGTTTGCATTATGTGCAAGTAGTGGAGGCAATGTGTAGGCATTGTATTCTCTACTGTCCCAGCAATTTGTTGCATATATTGTTAGCAATACGGATAGCAAATGTGAGAGAGCTTTTACTGGGCCTACCTACCCACCTAAGTAAATACTCGTATTTGTTGCATGAATTGCTAAAATTTTGGACAATAAAATTGTTAGGAATTTCTATTTTGTGTTGCAAAATTTAGCCCTTTAGGTCAAAACAAAGGTGGGTGGAAGTCCAAGAACTCAATTAATGACTGAATGAATGCATTTCTTGGATAGATGGCTTGAATCAACAAACTCAAACAGTGAGTCGTTTACATGAAATGCATGGTGGTAATAGGACAAGTAAATAATTAGATCAGTCGTTTTACATTTTTCGAAACGATGAGCCGTTTACTGTTTACATATATGATCACTTTACCTTGTACCACGCAATTCTTGATGGATGTAAACGGGCTCAAACAATTGATTGGCGCTGGCAGGCATGTCCATAATTCATAGGTGCTTGACATAGAGCTGATTGGTGAGGCCATCATTTGTCAAACTCCAAACCAAAGTCCATGCATAACTAAGGCATGTTTTGGTTTGCGGGTTAGGTATTTAATTGAAAAGGAGAATAATTATTATTGAGAATAAAAGAAAGTGAAATAAAATAGATATTTCTATTTCTTAATTGGAATCGAATTAAAATTATTAAAAAAACTTAACATTATTTCTTTTATTTTTTTTTAAAAAAAAACGTGAAATTGTCGGTGGTTGCGACCACTCTGCTCTTCTGTGGTTGGCCAAGTCACCCATTCAATTTTGTTGTAGGTTTTTTTAAAAATAAAAATTAATATGTTTTTAAGAGAGAAAATAGAAAATAATATAAATGATTTATTTTTTTGAAAAATGTAGTCTATTCTTTTTCGTAAGAGAATAGTTATTTCAATAACAATAACTATTTTAAGGAATAGCCAATTTCCATTACCAAATAAAATGGTCTATTTCACGAACCAGACAAGGTTTTTTTTTTTTTGTTGTTTAATTTTTTTTTTTTTTTGTCAAAAAAATAAAAAAAAGAAGAAGAAGAAAAGAAAAGAAAGTGTTTTAACTTTTAAGGAGAAACTTTTCCTCAAACAGCCGTGACTTTTGTAATGTCTCCAATGTCCAAATTTTTTAATGTGGGCATTTGATATATTAGCCATTTTCAATCACTCTTTTCTGTTAGGATTTTTGATTAAATTTTAACGGAATAAGCAAAAATGACCAAAATACTCCCGTTTATAAAATATTTTTGATATATCAGCCTTTTTCAATCACTCTATTTCGTTAGGATTTTGGATTAATTCTTAATAGAATTAGCAAAAATGACCAAAATACTCCCCCTTTTATATATATAAGGATATATTTTTATTTTAATAATTTGTATAGGGGATATAAGGAAAATTTTACTTGTTAGTTGTTTGAATTAACAAAACCATATCGGTATAAGGGTGATTGAAAGGGGCTAATACATTGAACACATACATTGCATGCAAGAGCCAATGGCACTTCGGATGGTTAAGTGAAGTTTTTCAAGTTTTAAAAATGGGTAAAACACTATGAAGAAGGATTATAAAGTTTGGTAGTTCTAGTCTTGACCCAGGTCTTTTTTGTTTTTCATTTTTTTTTTTTAAACTAGGTTGGAGGAAATTTGTCCAAGTTAATTTGTCCTCCAATTTCTTTCAAATCAGTTTATTAAACATGCAAGTTAGATCGAAAGAAACGTTGGTTTAATAGATTGAGTTGGAGAAAACTTGGTTCAACTAATCTTGCTAAACGTTTTTTTTTTTTCCCTATGTAAATGAGTAAATGTGTCACTTTATCAATAAGAAATGGAAACTTCTCATTTAATAAATGCAAAAATAAATCTCTAAGTAATTTGATATAATGTCTGATATAATAATATGGAAAGTAGTATCAGGTCAAAGCCCCAAAATGCATTAGGTTTAGAACTTGCTTATATGAGGTCAATATCCCGAATATTCTTCCATAGAGGATCATATCCATGTATATAATCCATGTATGGGATCCCATCTTATGGTAAGTGTTTTAAACTAGGACAAATGCCTTGAGCATTGCCTCATAATCAACCTATGTCCACGCTCGTTATGATAATTCCATAATCCATAAAAATCCCGAGATTTTCATTCGCTCTCCCGCTATTTCACTTTGACAGTGTCAATCTGCCTTTAGATTTTTTTATTTTTTATTTTTAGATAAAAAAAAGAAAAAGAAAAGAAGCAATGGTTAATTAGCACTGGGACATCACCAATGTGAGATAATGGTGGATTAAAAGTATAGTTTCTACCATTACTTGATAAAGTTCGAAATATCTCGCTCGAGTTATTGAAAGCTTGAAAAATGATAATTACGACACTATTTTTTATTTTTCATTTTTTTTTGTTACAAATAAAATATTATAGGACCACCTAATTAATCAAGTCATTTATGGCTGTTTAGGCTCAAATTTAGGATAGTGTTCTTCACATTGGCTGTTACCTAAATCAATTCATGCATTAAAGTCAAAAGGGATTTCAGTTTTAGAAGAAAATTGATTTTCATCTATTTCCGGCAAAGCAAATGTATCAAATCATATATAACCATATAAACATAGGATTTGTATTTTCTTCCATTTATATCCATGCAAGCTCCCTATAAGAACTCAGAAACCATATCCAATTCAGCAAGACATTCCAAGTAGTAGCGGCTGCAGAGGAAAAAAAATTAAACATGGGTTCAATTTCAGTTTTTCGTTTTGTTTGCTTGATGTTCTTGGTAGCATGGATTACTGAAGTTGAAGCGGGAAATGGTGTTTTCGATGTGGCAAACTATGGCGCGGTTGCTGATGCTAAAACTGATAACAGCAAGGTAATTTTAGCAGTTTCAAAATATGCAATTCGACCTGCGTTTCTTAAAATAATAAATCTTTTCACGTATTCGAACCGTACTCTTTTGCCGGTTGCGCGGAAATATGATTTTTTTTTTTTTAAAAAAATGTAATTACATGGATAGTTTTGTATTGGGTTTTTGCAGGTTTTTGAAGATGTATTCAACAAAGCTTGTCAATCAGAAGGATCCAATGTTGTGTTAATCCCAAACGGAACATATATGCTGGGCCCAGTAATGTTTTCAGGCCCATGTAAGGGCCCAATAACATTTTTCATCACAGGTGCCCTAATAGCTCATACTGATGTTGCATCTTACGTTGACAGCTACAGTTGGATCACCTTCTATCGCATAGACCGGTTGGTAGTCCGCGGATGTGGGTCGTTGGATGGCCAAGGCCCCTCTGCTTGGGGCCACAATACTTGCAGTAAAAGTAAAAACTGCAATCCTCTTCCTTCTGTAAGTGTTCTTGATTCAACAAGTCAATCTTAAATTGCTCTGCCAAATGCTCTAGCCTATAATTATGGTCTTCTGTTCTATAATTGGATCTGGATTCCAATAATTTGCCCTACCCCAGGAACAGGATCCTCTCCATTTTGCTTATAAAAGAGAGGTATATTTGTCTTTTCACATTTTTATAGAATGTAAAAGGATAATTATGTCCCTACTTTATAACTAAATGGAGAGGATCCAAATTCACTCCCATTAGTGGGCGTCAATCCGTTGTGCCCGAGACCTCTTTGGACAAGTGAACCTTAAAAAAGTTCTATCATATTTGTTATTCGAATTGCTAGTAATTCGGATAATAAAATCTAACCATTAGAGTAGTAAAATTGTTGCTCCTCAATTTGCATGCAGTGACGGTGATTTCTTCAAATTCTCTGTTCGAATTCTCTCATATTCGAGTAAGTGATTGTGAGAGAGCACTTAATGGAACCACCTGATAAAATAAAAATTGGGCTGCCTCAACTACTCATCTGGTCAAGTGGGTGCGGTAAGTGCTCTCTCATAATCACCTGTCTGAATTCTCTCAAATTCAATCCATTCGGTTAGGTGATTGTGAGAGAGCATTTATAAGACCCACCTGACCAAATAAAAATTGAGCTGTCCAACTACTTATCCGGTCAGGTGGGTTTCATAAGTACTTTCTCACAATCACCTGTCTGAATTTTCTAAAATTCGATCCATTTTGTTAGGTGACTATGAGAGAGTACTTATAGGACCTACTTGACCAAATAAAAATTGGGTTGTCTAATTACTTATCCGGTCAGGTGGATCCCATAAGTACTCTCTCATAATCACCTGCTTGAAATCTCATAAATTCGATCCATTCGGACAAACAATTATACGGAATCCGTGTCCATAATAATAAGTTTTTTGCATTTTCTATTTCTGTAATTGGGCCTGTTCTTTTTCTTGAGGCTTTGCTTATAAAAATAGTGTTTCCTTAATGCTTTTATGACAGTCGATGGGATTCGATTACGTGACCAATTCACGGGTTACTCACCTAAAATCAATCAACAGCATGGGTGTCCATATGAACGTTTTTGAATGCACCGGCTTGAAGTTTGATCGCATTCATCTAATAGCGCCTGAAGATAGCCCCAACACCGATGGAATTCACATTGGGGAATCGACTCATGTACACATATCGGATTCGGTAATAGCCACCGGAGACGACTGCATTTCCATGGGCCCTGGTTCTTCAAGCATAAACATTTCAAATGTTCAGTGTGGCCCCGGCCACGGCATCAGTGTCGGAAGCCTTGGTCGGTCGGCTAATGAAGATGATGTAAGTGGACTGACTGTGAAGAACTGCACCTTCAATGGCACTCAGAATGGCTTGAGGGTCAAGACATGGGCTAGCTCTTTTGCAAGCAATGTCTTCGATCTTACCTTTCAAGACATTAATATGGACAATGTCAACAACCCCATCATCATTGACCAACAATATTGCCCATCCGGCAATTGTCAACAGGTACTACGTACTTCTTGTCTAATAAGAGAGTTGGTTGAGGATCCATATCCTCGCCTGCACGGGATCGGACAAGTGGGTCTCATAACCTCTCTCTTTTAAGGTTGTCCGAATTTATGTGAAATTCAAGTAATGCTATAAAACTTAATTGACCATGATGGTGACACTTTTTGCCTACAGGGTAACTCCCAAGTTCAGATTCGGGATGCTCGTTTTAGAAACATTAAGGGCACTTCGAGCTCAAAGATTGCAGTTACTTTTGAATGCAGCCCAAGTAAACCTTGCCAGAACATTGAACTCAGTGACATCGATCTCGTTTACGTCGGTGACGGAGGACCGGCGACTTCCTCGTGTGCTTATGCCAGTGGTGTTGCTTATGGTCCAGTACATCCCCCCTCTTGCATATAGCAATCTGCTTGGTATTTGCAGACTTGCTTGAATTCTTACCAAAGCAAGTTTGATAATTTTAGAAACAAGGTAGATTTGACACAGCTTAGTTCATTGACCCCTGATGTACAACCGGTCATTCTCTAAGGAGGAGCCAATAATTCAGTGATCCTAATAGCCAGAATATTTTACAGGCTATTGACTCATATATTGGGGTCCAAAAATCCCTTTCAATTAATCAAGTTTATATGGCTTCTGCTTCATATGTATTTCTCTTCAGAAAGGAGCCCTAGTAATACTTTGCACCCCCTCATGTAGCATTAAGTGTAGCGAGGATGCTCATGTTTTATCCTTGAAAAAAAAAGTCTTAATCACATAGCAATCTTTCCCTATTCTCCGTTGAAGTTAAAAAGGAAAACAGATTAATATTAGACTTGTCAGCCACTAAAAAATTCTAAACACTTTCTAATTACATGTAGACAGGGTCAATAAATTGTTAAAGAATCATAGATCTAAATTTTTTCAAAAAAATAATACTTTTGGTTTTCAACACCGATACCCTAAATAATAAATAGTCATTTTTAGGGATTCGAAGAGTAGTTTTTTGCTGGTTTGGCTTTTGATTATTTTGCACCAAAAGGTAAGGACCTTCCTTAATAGAGGGCACTACTGCTGACCGCTATTTCGAAGCAAAGTGCCCTTTGCTTTATTTAAAATTATTTCATGAAAATTTAAGTTTTCCTGCTATTTGAATGTTTCAATTTTTCCTCTATGTTTTGCTATGAGTTTTTTGTGTGCTTTATAAGCATTTATCTTGCTATTATATTAGATAGGATTTTGAGTACACATGTGTTAGTTTTTGTGTCACTGATCATTGCACGTGTACACACAAAAAATTCTTAACTTTTTAATGTAGGACAAAGAGTAATTAAAAAAATAAAAGGAAAGTAGAAATTTCAAATCGGAGAAAAACTTAAATTTTCATGATATAATTTTCAACATGCATCATAAGAGTGAAAATTGTGCCAAGTAAAATGATGTGCCATGTTGAATTCCCTCAGCTCGGGGCAGTTCCGGTGATGGTTTGAGGCTGTTCTCCGCCCGTATGGGGGTGTACGGTCGTAATTGGGGAGCAGTGGTGCACTTAAAATGTCACTTGTAACATACCCTCTGAAATGACAAATTCAAATGGGGGGCAAACATTTTCCATTTTCTTCATGAAAAGGCAATAGGGAAAAAGGTGCAAGCATCATCATTCGTAATCCCTGAATCATCATGGAAGGAAGATTCATATACAGAAGACTTAAATGGTTTGGAAAAGTCTACACGTTATTGCAGTACAGTTAAAAGATCATCCAGTTCAAAACAAAAGTTTATTGCTCTTCGATTTGACTCTCTTTGTTTATTATCCAACGGTCGTCTTCACGTCATGCTTTTCTATCAATGATGTCATTCATGGAAGATGCCCCTACGAGCCGGCCAAAGGGTCTAAAGTAAAGCCGCAAAGCCTCGTGTTAATCGAACCCGTGGGTTAATTACTCTAATTATGTAGTTGGTTGATGGCAACAGATAAGCTTAAGCTGTACACCAGCGGAAATATATGTGCCTTTGAAGATCATCATCTTCTAGGTAATCAATGGCTATTTTGATTTTTTTCATAATTCTTCGGTGTATTCATTCTTCAAATTCTTTGCTTAGTGTTAGTCGCCTTGGTTTGCTCTGGTGAGGTTAGGTCAGATCATGATTCAATAAGGTATGAGTGAGCGCTTGTGATTTCTCACCGTCTAAGCCAGTCCTGTCATTGATTTTTAACAAAAAAGTACTATTATGATCATGCTGGTCATAGTTGGTCGCCTCCTGTTACTCTTTTTGCCTAAACATTGCTGATAATGGTTGATGTGATTAGATATTTGTGCCGATGAACTTACTATTATTACATCAAGGTGTTTATAGTAATTATTATTATATTTTTTTTGAAATGAGCGTGATAAATGGGTGACAATAAACTTAAATTGAAATTGCATTTTTTTCTTCCTTTCTTTCTTTTGGCTGAGATAAATTGTTACTTTGTCATTACAAAATTTCAAGGAACATGCTTTGGGTATAATCCAAACAAAACAAACATCACTCTCCTATGTTTGAAATGAAATTTGAAACATTGAATTTTATTTAAATAAATAATACCCAACCTCAATATTCGTGAAATGATGCCGGACCCGGACCCGGAAATCCACGGATTAGGATTTGAAACGTGGCACCAAGCACAGCGTACATCATCACAACGCGATGATGACGTTATGCACTGGAATAAACAAGTCCTTGGAGCAGAAGCAAGTTACCATGTCGTGTGGGTCTCATTTTGCCGCCGAAGATATCCCTTTTGACCTTCCTAAACAAATCTGAAATCTCTCTCTCTCCACCCCTATAAATAGCTTCAAATATCATGCTCTGTTTCTTATATTTCGAGCACTCTGTATCTGAAGTTGACGCTTTTATACAAAGAAAAAAAATGCCTGGAAGTGATCAAAATTGCGATGTTCTCAAAGAACCACGTCTTGTGGAGAGGAAGTTCTTGGCCAGGCCACAGCATGAAGGAGCTGGCGCCATTGTTAGGAGGAGCATAGGACGGTAAGAGAGTGATCACTGATCATACTGACGTACGTGAGTGAAGCTTTGAGCAATTTGAGCTAATGGGATATATATATATATATACTTCTGGTTTTTGCAGGTTTGAGCTGAGATACTTTGATCCTTTTCTTGCCCTGGATGAATTCTCAGGTGGGTTGTCTCTGTTTTCCCCTGTTTCTTCATGAAATGTAATGGGTCGCCTGTCTATATGCATATATATAGTTTCGTTTTGACAAGATTTTGTTATTTTGAATGTTGCAGTTACTGCTCCTGCTGGATTTCCTGATCATCCACACAGAGGTTTGATTATTGGCCTTTTTGTTTTTTTTTTTCTCTCACTTTTGTGAATTAACTCTGCCTGTTGAAATTAAAATAGGACGATTCTCATCATTGATTCTTCTTTTTCCTCTGAGCAGGGTTTGAGACAGTGACATACATGTTGCAGGTATCTCCCTTTTTTATAATTGTGCGCATGCGATCACCACTACTTTTCTTTTCATATATGGTACATAAAAAAAAGAAACAAATAAATACCCACCACAAAGTTGGTCAAGATTTTACATTAAAATGGTCGGAACACTCGGTTATTATATAAATCATGAGATAGATAAAGAGAAGAAAAAAAAAATGTATTTCCAACCATCTTCAACCATTTTCATGGGACAAAGTTTTCATCAAAGCTGGACAAATTTCCTCCATTTCAGTCTACTAAACTGACATGCATCAAAATACTCGTTATTATCAAAAAGTAAAAATCGCATATATTTTAGATATAAGTCAGTTTACGAGGCTGAATTGAAGAAATTCTTCCAATCTAATTTAGAAGACGGGATGGGTGTTGGAATCCAATCTAATAGCAGCTGGCTGGCAATGTATCTGTAATAGGTCAGCTAATGAGACCCAACACATGCGCTATCCTAATCACACAACTGTACAGGGTTGACCTGACCTTTGTTGCGGAGTCGGGACCATGTAGTTGGCAGGAAATATGTTAAAACAGACAAGAAAGACAAAGCATGAGTAGTGACAACTATTTTTTCTTTTTGTTTTTCAGTGGGTCTTTAATTAATTAATTAATTAAAACTTGTAGTTTTAGAGGTGGGTTGCACTTGCCTTAATTGAAAACAATTGTTTGAGTCATCAGGGATCGGTCGCACATGAAGATTTTGAAGGGCATAAGGGGACAATAGGAGCCGGTGACTTGCAGTGGATGACTGCAGGAAGAGGGATTGTCCACTCAGAAATGCCTGCCGCCCAGGGAACTCAAAAGGGCTTACAGTTGTGGATCAACCTCTCCTCCAAGCATAAAATGTAAGTAATTGACCCCCCCTTGACACACATATATGACATATGTTTGATGTCACTATGTTGTAATTCTAAAGCACAATGGTATTCATGTGCTGTCAATGAAAAAGTCATACAGAGATCGCCAACAATCTGCACAATAAATATGAGAGAGCTAAGAATACTAGCAGCAAACTCTCTTGTTGTTTTCTAACTAAACTTGGATAGAACTTTAGCTAGCTTTATTCTTATTTTATTAAAAAATAAAAAATAAAGGCTTTGTCTTTCCTCTAGCATTAGTTCGAAAAAATATTTAAATGATATAGAAAAATGATAAGAAAAGCTATGGTGAGGTTTATTTGAATAGAGAAGTAAAAAGTATATTAGTTCCTTAAATTTAAAGAAAAATCTAAGGGAAGCTGTTGCCATGCTTGGACAGGTGGGCATTATACTAACTCTGAGTAGCAAGTTGTTGAGAATCGGTATCCGAAAAAGTCAGAATAGTTTTAAAATTTTCTAAGGAGAATATGCAGTTGTCACATACCACAGCGATCATTGGTCATCATGGAACCTTTTCCAAAGTTGCTTTTGAAATTTGAATGAACCACCATATGGACCATATTGCGTGTGTGCATACCAGCCAGAAATGGCCAACCTGAACACGGTGCCTTTATACTCATATCCCATTATGAAGAAGTGGACTTCTGTCATGATAGATACTAGCTTTGAACTTCTGTCATATAAGTTTATAACCACCCTTGGGAATTAATGACCCTTTTTCCGTTACTATAACATCTTGAAGGTCCTTTCATGGCTTTCAAAGTCCAAACTTTGCTTGATTTTTTGCTAAAAGAAATGAACACAAGTACTATATATAACAGTCGGCTTGTGTTGTTTTTTTGGGGAATTTAGAGGTACCCAATTGTCCAAAACTTCATCTGATTGAGTTCTGTTTTTGGTCTGATCACAGGATTGAACCAAGGTACCAAGAAGTGCCGAGTAAAAACATTGCTGAAGCTGTCGAAGATGGGATCAAGGTTAGAGTTATAGCCGGCGAGGCCTTGGGAACAAAATCACCAATCTACACAAGAACCCCAACAATGTACTTGGACTTCACCCTCAAACCAGGAAATCACCTGCAGCAACCAGTCCCAACATCATGGAATGCGTTTGTGTATGTGTTGGAGGGCGAAGGCGTGTTTGGAAATCTGAAATCTTCGGCTGCCTCAGCCCACCACCTTCTTCTTCTGGGAACAGGGGATGGCTTGGAGGCGTGGAACAACTCCTCCAAACCCCTCAGATTCATTTTAGTTGGGGGTGAACCGTTGGGAGAGCCACTGGTGCAGTATGGTCCCTTTGTGATGAACACCCAGGAAGAGATCGACAAAACCATTGATGACTTTGAGAATTGCGTCAATGGATTTGAGAAAGCAAGGCATTGGAGATCAGAAAGCGCGCTCAGTCTTGAAATGTAGCTCTAAATTGCCTTCTTTGGAATTTCTTGGTAGATTCCATATGGAGTAGTAAGGAAATAAAATGTTGTTTCTCAAAATTTGTATAAGAAAATTTTATCACCACCAATCCACCATTTTTTTTGATAAACCAATCCACCATTTTGATGACCTTATCAAATACCCTTTTTAGTCTTTGATATTTAGCCCAGGTTTCTTTGGAGTTTATTGGCCGGTGTTAAAAAGTATTAATTAAATGATTAAATTCACTATTTTTTATTTGTTTAAGTTTAATTTTAGGATAAATAGTAGATTGACATGCACAATATCATAGTAAGCTTTGAATTTCACCTGCTATCTCAATTAAATATTACACATTTTGGACCTTAATTATTAAAAGAAAGTTTGAGTCTATGCGTGAGAAAAATATTATAATATTAATTAAAGTGTTAAATTCGCTATTTTCTATCCGTTTAACTTTTTAGAATAAATGAGGGTGTGACACAAAATAAGAAATAAATATATATTTTTTAACAAAATTTGTTTCGGAAAACTTATGATTCGGTTAAGTTATAGTAAATCACAATATATCTCAAAATTTGATCAGAAAAACTCTTTTAAGTTACCACCACTTATTTTGATGTGCTCCTTTCCATTAGATTAAACTCCATGTATAAATGTATGCACGTTTGCTTCCTCCTTTTTTTTTGTTCGTTTTCATCATACCAGATCTCTTTCCACCACATTTTCTCATTTTTATTGAAACAATTTAAATAAGTAACATTGATTTTTTAACAGAATTTGACTTCAGAGATTGATTTGTAATTATAGTTTATCACAACGACTTTCCATGAACTTTTTAAATCATAGAGAGTGATTTGTAATTATGGCATACTCTAGGGATCAATGGTGCAATTATCCCTTAAATATTTTTGAGATTGAAAAAAAATATTTTTTAATGATAGAAAATGATTGGATTGTATAAAAAGTTGTGTGTAATGATTAGTGTTATGAAAATTAATGTTGGTAATAATTGAAATAATCATGACATTTGAATATCGACATTTGAATATTTAAATTCGGGTTTTATTCGGGTTGGACGTGGGTTTTCGAATTTTTGAATAAAACCTAATTAGAATATTAAAAAAATTTCAAACCAAACAGTAATCCTCCAAACTCCCTATTTTTAATATCAACTCCTTCAAACAACTAAAAATTGGAATGGCTCGCCGGACACCCCCTAAACCTCTCCTCCACCCCTTTTTTATATTATACTTACAGTTTTAAGTGACTTTTAAGAATAATTTTTTTTTTTTTTAATTTAAAAAAAAAAAACCCAATTAAAACATACCGATATGAAGCCAGTGAAGCTTCTGAATTACCTGACCCATATCACACGAAAACTAGAGAAAAAAAAATTCACAGCTTAACAAAAAGAGTAAAGAGAGAGAGAGAAAACATGGCCCACTCACCCACTCCCATTATGTGTCAGTTTCCGATTTGCTGAAGCATATATTCTCTCCTTTGACCTTTTTCAATTTCCCATTTGGATCCTCTCCGGTTTTAGTAGTTAGAACATTTTTAGGGATAAAAATGTACTTTCATATTCCATAAAAATGTGAATGTACAGTTTTACCCCTAAAAAATTAAAAATATACTAATTGGAACTCCACGTCTTCAACAAACCACCACCGCAACAACAACAACAACAGCAGACACACGAAAACACAATACAAAAGAAAAGAAATACGATGAAGAACAAGACGAACGTTCTGCTGGCGAAGATCGTCGTCTTCCTCTTCGCACTCAACTCCGTCTCCCTCTGCCTCTACCAGTTTACCTTCAAAAATTCATCGCCCTCCCCCAACCACGGCCTTAACTACCCCAACCGTCGCAACCGTTCCGGCGCCAATCTCAAGCCATGGCCCATCCTCCCTTCCTACCTCCCCTGGTCCCACCACTCCCCCCCGGCCCCACGCTCCTGCGAGGCCTTCTTCGGAAACGGCTTCTCTCGCCGCCTCGACCCTCTCCCCCCCACAAATCCTGACGAGCATCCCAGGGGATGGTTCAGGTGCTGGCACAGCGAGACCCTGCAGAGCTCCATTTGTGAGGGTGGGTCGGTCCGGATGGTCCCCGAGAGGATCAAGGTGTCCAGGGGAGGGGAGGGGTTGGGGGAGGTGATAGGGCGGGGAGAGGAGGAGGAGCTTCCGGAGTTCCAGAACGGGGCGTTCGAGGTCGACGGCGGTGTTGGGTTTCTGGGTCCGCCGCGTGGCCTCGTGGACGGTGAGTTCCTGGACCGGTACGTGCCGGAGGGGCAGATCGTCAAGCACACCATGCGGGATCTGATCCGGTCCGTCCAGGTCGTCGGGCCGGGCGAGTTTCAGTGCCACGAGGTTTGGGGGTTTAGTCAGTGTTTTTTCTTTTGTTTGCTGGCTTTTGGAATTTGAGTTTCTATTCGTGGATTAAAGTTGATTAGCGAGGGCTTTTGATTTCATTTATGGATTTGGTCGCTGATTTGGGAATTAATCATTGGCTGGGTGGGTTTGGGGATAAAGTTTCCATCTTTGAGTGTTGGCGCTGGTTTGGTTAGTTTTGATTTGTCAGTTTTTTTTGGGTATATGGAAGCGTTGATCGTGAAGATTCTGATGGGTTTTTAATGATCTCGTGTTGGATTAAATGCTAATGTTGTTTTAAGAAATTAATGCTTGATTTTCTTCTGGATTGATGTGTAAGTGATGTAATGCGGTTTTGAATACCCAATTGTGAATCATCCAAAAATTGGAAGTTTCCAAAGAAAAAAGACTAAGATTAAGTATGACCTAAATCTACGGCTGTTAAACTTTATGTAGGGCAAATGAATCTAATTATCAAATTTGTTTCTTTTTTTGGTTTTCTCTCTCTCTCTCTCTCTCTCTCTCTCTCTCTTCACTTGCAGTGGGTTGAGGAGCCTACGCTTTTGGTGACGCGCTTTGAGTATGCAAACCTTTTCCACACTATTACAGATTGGTACAGTGCATACGTATCTTCAAGAGTTACTGGGTTGCCTAATCGACCTAAGTTGGTTTTTGTGGATGGCCACTGTATGGTATGTGTGGTCGATTCTGCATAGCTTCTTTCTTTTGTAGTATGTCGGTTTCATTTGTATTGTTTAAGAATACTTGATAATGCTCATACGAATACTTAGTTCTGACTTTTGTCAGCTTGTTATTTGTGGTTGAGTCAGTGGGGGAGTGGAGAATAATAAGAAAGAAAGACAGGAGCTTTAAGTTTTAGTGTTGTACAAATAGGAAGTAGCGAACTTTTGCAGAACGAAGATGATGGAGGTTCTTGAGCAATAAAATTTGATGGAATTCATCTCATGGATTTTAGTGCAGAAATCTTGTATCGGATGGACGGCACTATAAAGTTTTAATTTTGCAAGGCAAAAATAGGACATGGATCCAACTTCTATGGACTTCTCATATGCATATTCTTAGAACGTTAACAGTAGTATAGGTATTTATACCCATGCATGTTTAGAGAAGTATAAATGGTATACATGATGAGTGTGATTAAGTTTGTAAAAGAATTTTCATTAAGCCAGAAATTTACATTTTACTTATAGACCATTATTTGAGTACATTTCTTTATCTATTTATGTTAAACAAGCACATTTAAAGATCCAGTAGATCCCCCCCACCCTCCCCCTTTTTTTTTGCTGTTGTGCAAATTGCTGAGTGTGTGTATATATCTTTTTTTTATGATAAGTAATTGCAATTTTACTGTGTGTGTATATATATGTATTTATATGTATGTAAATATTTAATGCTCAACATCCAGTGAGTATTTGTTTCCTGCCTTCTCCAATGCTCAATCTCAGAACCTGTCAACCATTCTCTTCAAATAAAAAACACAACCTTCTGGACCCGAGTGATTGATGATCGACATTTTGTGGGGTGTCAATGATTACGAGCAATAGGATGCTATAATTATAGATATCACTAAAGGAGAAATGGAAGTGCTAGGATTTTTGAGAAATAATTACGACAAGGGTGCATAATTGTGTACCAGCTAATGTTATTCTTACATTCAACCTTTCTGAAACTGGTGGTTTTTTCCAGCAGGCGGAACAGTTTCCTGTTGAGGGAAGAGAAGCTTATGTTGTTTTCAGTTAGCCTCTTAAACATGAATGATCTTCCATCAATTTGTTGGAAGAGTGTATGCTTATCATTATCTTCTTCTTATAGTTCCAATGGGTGAATTTCGTGTCTGTGTTTTGTGTGAATATTCTGCCATTCTGCTCGTTTTTTTATCCTGTTTTATGTGCTTGGCCATGTTTAATTATCCGAATATCACTGATATCTCTCTTTTGGTGGAAATAATCAGGCACCCTTGGAAGAAACATGGAAAGCATTGTTTTCTAGTCTTCGATATGCTAAAAACTTTAGTGGTCCAGTTTGTTTTCGCCATGCTATTCTTTCACCTTTGGGATATGAGACTGCACTATTTAAAGGGCTTACTCAAGAAATAAATTGTCATGGAGCATCTGCACATGACCTGTGGCAAAACCCTGACAACCAGAAAACTGCTCGATTATCTGAATTTGGGGAAATGATTAGAGCTGCTTTTGGGTTTTCTGTAAATAGACACCATGCTGAAAAGCCAGTCTCAGTCTCAGGTCATAATGTCCTCTTTGTTCGACGTGAAGATTATTTAGCTCATCCTCGTCATGGTGGTAAAGTTGAATCAAGGCTTAGCAACGAAGAAGAAGTGTTTGATTCCTTAAAGGCCTGGGCATCGAACCATAAAGTGTGCAATATAAACCTTGTCAATGGATTGTTTGCACACATGTCCATGAAGGAGCAAGTTCGAGCCATTCAAGATGCTTCAGTTATTATTGGTGCTCATGGTGCAGGTCTGACTCACATAGTATCTGCATTGCCAAAAACTGTGATTCTGGAGATTATTAGCAGCCAATATAGACGGCCACATTTTGCTTTGATAGCCCGGTGGAAAGGGTTGGAATATCATGCAATTCATCTTGACGGATCATATGCCAATCCACCAACTGTCATTGACAAGCTTAGCAGCAGAATGAGGAGCCTGGGATGCTGAAATGTGTTTGGTTTTGGCTGAATTCGATTTATCTTGTTGGAGGTGATAGGAAACATTCTCTGATTCGGTGTCTATTTGAACGCCATCATTCCTGTTTCCTAGAGAAATGATGAAGAGACAGAAAATTGGATTTACTTTCTAATGGTTAGATGCAATCTGTGGTCAACTCAAAAGAGGGCAGTTTTTTTTTTAGTTTTTCCCTTTGCAATTCAAAGCACACTTATCATTGAGAGGTGGCTGGATTATACACTGAAGGTCTGGCACAGTGGTATGTCATCTTCGAAGCCATGATTCTTGTTTCGGTCAATTTTTCCATGCCTTTGGGTAAGAAGCTGATAGGAGTCATAATTTTTCTTGTAAACTAATTCTTTGTTACTGACACGAGTGTCTTCTTGTACAATAGATCGATTCACTACCTAATTTAAATCAGAATTCTTTGAAACAGCAATGGTGTTTACTGCTTCGAATCGAGATGAATATTCTCTGTATTTTTCTAGCAATATTCATCAATTGAGATGTAGTAAAGTGCTTAGCATTTTTGTTATGCTAATTTTACTGTATCACACGATTCAATGGCAATTGATATTGGTCTGCATTTGGCGATGGATTTGACACTTTTTTTTTTTTTTTCTTGGAGTAGGTCGATTGTAACGCCCCCAAACCGCTAAGGGTTAGATTCGTCCATTTTCAAACACCAATCTGCAAAGATTCATAAGCTCTACTAAGTAACCTAGCTAATATGTTGAATTAAGTAAATTACTAGAAAATAATTTTAAAATTCAGAGCTTCAATAAATGCGGAAACGATTATTTCGAAAAGAGTAATAATGTTTAATACAATAATTGAAATGCAAAGGAACTGGATTTATTGTGCAAGTGCACTTATTAAGGTAACAGAAAAATAATATCCTACTGTTAGCCTAGATCTCATCCCAGCCGCCTAGGTCTCTCTGTTTATATCCTGAAAACAAAACAAAATAAGAGGTGAGCGAGAAATGCTCAGTAAGGTAACCCTCAACCATAAAACGGTTGAGTTAACTTCATTTTCTTTAAAACAATTATTAAAACACACTTGAAATCTAAATTTCTAGAATACAAATAATAAATTCAGCATTTTACTTAACACATAAAATTACTGGTTGATAAATAAATTTCTCATATGTAGGGCGCATGTACACTATTACGCCCTGTGTACTAGGGTTGCGCGGTCTACTGCGACCTTAGGCAGGGAAACTGTGGCCACAGGCCCTACCCCGTCAGCTAATTAATTGAAGTGCACTTAGCATGACATAGGGATGGATCCGCTTTCTCTAAGTCCTTGAGCGGTTACGCTTCCATCCAAGCAACGGTACCGAGCTAAAACTCTGAAAATCTTTGTGAATATCTCTGGGGCCAAAATAATAATCTTCTCCACACACGTGCCTCATTTGTAAAAAAAATCTCATCCTCATAAATTATTCTTATTCCTTTGATAACTCTGAAGGCAACGTGTGGGGAGAGTTTTTGCTCTCCTTTTCTCATTAATTTCAAAAAGCTGTAATTTCCCGTCTCGAGAACTAACTAAGCAATTTACTAATAATTAGAAAATTCTTTATAACCAAAGTTTCTCTTAAAACTGTGATTTCGGTTTATACCAACAACTTTTATTTCAAAATTATTTTTAAAACAGTCATTCATGCATTAATATAATTTGAAATACGGAACAAAAACAATTTATTTCAAATATGCTAATAAAATGATAAAGTAATATGACATAAAACAATTTGAGAAGGGGTAGAGGATCCCTTACCTCGATACTGCTACTGAAAAGACTGCTCTGAAATAACAACTACCTGAATTGATAAAACTTAACTATGTCAGCCTTAGGCTAGAATACACCTCCTAAATAGAATTGGATCTAACACATCCCGGCTTCCTGGTCTCTACCTATATCATGATTATATGCGTTTTATTATTATTAGAAATTTATTAAACGATATTTGAGTGCGTGTTTTAGGTTTCATGCAAATTCTTATATTGTATTCATAAAACATGATATTTGTCCACTTTAAAAAAATATGTTCTTAGAAATATTATTAGTTCAAATTAAAATCAGGAGAAAAGATGTTAAAATTAATATACTTTAAAGTAGCTCCATAAAATTACAATAGGAAATTATCAACTACATGTAAGAGGAAGGAAGGAGAGAGACAAAAAAGAAAAGAATTAACAAAATTATCCATCCATTGACTTGCTATCAAGAAAGTAGGAACAAAAGAAAAGAAGAAAATAATCGAGGCTAATCACGATGTGAAAGGCAACGGTAAACAGAGAAAAAAAGAAAAGAAACAAAAGGACATTAATACATGGTGAGATGCTGACATACCTGCAGTGTTTTTGAGGGAGACAAAGGTTACAAAAATTTCTTGAGAGAGAGAGAGAGAGAGAGAGACGGTTGAGAAATTTATGAGGGAATAAGAGAGGCCGATGGCTTTAGATGCAAAGAGGGGGTATTTTAATATACTTAAACTAAAATAATAATAATGGGTAAAATTTCGTAAATGTCCGGAATTTCTATTTAAAATAAATATTGTCTCTTTTATAGATTTTGAGAAAAATATTAAATTGTGATACCGTATTAAAATTCTTTAAATGCAGCTTCTAAAATTTTCCTTTGTCATTTAATTAATCAGTGGTTAATATTTTGAGGAATTAATGAAATTTAAAATTTTGTTCTCTAAAAGAAAAAATTATTGCCCATGGCTAATGAAATTACATAAATCTCCCTAAAAGAATGTAAGAACAGAAAAGGTGGATGAGTACCGGGAGATTTGTTGGAATGCATTATAATTGAGAGTTTGGATTAATAGACTACAAGTTTACAACCCTTGATAAATTCAAATATGTTATGATGCGGTTGATGATCGAAGGGTGGCGTGATCTTGTTGAGGTGCGGATATATCAGATAAGTGAGGATATGAAATTTGAATCCATATCAGTAGTGGACGTGAATGGGTTTGTTTTAGTCTTTTGAAAGCCTTCATCCTGGATTTGTACGTTTTTCGTATATATGCCGGGAAAAGTGCCTCAAAGCTAGTTTTAGAATTTGGTTGCAGTTAAGAATCCTAGAAGTAGTAAGCAGTCCAATCACCATTAGAATTTGCTCCCTGGAAAATTTTCATAATATTGCTTTTCCACTGGCACCGATCAATGGCTCCGGTGTCTTGGTCTGATGACCTCCCAGAGGGCCTGCTTCAGATGATCTTGAGGCAGCCAACAGACGTGGTTAGTCTTTACCACTACCGCGACGTGTGTCGTTCATGGCGGTCGGTTGTCGACAAGCTGTTACAGTCTTCACCTCCGGCTCCACACCTACTTGTCTATGAAAAGCGAATTGACAACACTATAGAACGCGTACGGTTGTTAAATATTTTCACCGGCGACTCGAGCATTTGTGAAATTCCCGAGTTCAAGACTGGTGATGGGCAGCCCTTGTTGCCCACAAGCGTCTACTCCTGCCATGGTTGGCTGCTAATGGATTGCACAGCATGCATGAATCACGCCCATGATATCTGTCTCTACAACCCATTCTCAAGGGCTCGGATTCAGCTCCCTCCGTTCATATTTGACCACTCTCTAGATACCCGGGAAATCAAACTTGTTCTATCAGCTAAACAGACACAGCCAAGTTCAATTGCTTTAGCTATTCGTCAGGGGCAATGTCTTCATGAAAAATTCATGTTTTGGAAACCAGGAGACGAGGAATGGACACCCATTGATAATTCTTGCAAGAAGCGGATGTGGGTTGGTGATATTATAAGCTTCAAGGGTGGATTCTGTGCAATTGACTTCTACGGGAACGTTACGCAATTCGAGTTGAGTCCTGTTCCTCGTGCCACAAAAATTCCAACTCGTAATAAAAATGGCGAGACGCTTCTTTTTGGCTATCTGGTGGAATCGCTATCTGGGGATCTGTTGATGGTTCGTAAAGCTTTGAGCTTCCAGGTTTGCAAATTGGATTGGGAGAGGATGGAGTGGGATGAGATCACGAGCTTGGGTGATGAAGCAATTTTCTTGGCTCGTAATGAATCTGTGTGCATACGAGCTGGTGAATCTACCGTATACAGACCCAATTGCATCTATTTCACAGATGATGCGGTGGCATTGGATATCTTCAAAGACTCAAGGCGCAAAGAGAAATTTGGGGTATACGACATGGCAAATAAAACCCTCCATCGGTTCCCTTACTATTTTCCGTGTCACGTTAGTCTACGCCACCGATGGTTCGCAATGCACTTGTAGCTGTAACTCCTTCAGGGTTTTCAAAAACGAATTGCATTCTAAGTATTTGATTGAAAGCGGCAAAGACAACAGCTATTGTCTTTCGTCTCTGGTGCTTAGGCTGGGCACTTTGAAAGAACTCTGTTATCTTGCTAGTTTAATTATCATCTCCAGTATAGTTTCTTTAAATGCAGCAATTGTCATTTACAAGCTTAGCAGCATAATATGTGAATGTTCAAAACTGTTTGGTCTGAATTCGATTTATGTTGTTGCCTGTAAGTAGGAAGTGACAGGGAACAACTTTCTCAGCTTTCTGCGTCTGTTTGTATGCCAATATGCCATCATTCCTCTTTCTTAGAAAATGAGCCTTATTTGCTTCTGCTACTCTTACAAGATTCTTTTGAAACAGCTATAATGTTTTCTTGCTTTGAACTGAGATGAATCATCCTATGTGCTTTTAGCAGGATGTATCGTGGGTTGGGTTAATGGGTTTTTGCAGCTTGTTCTGTGGGTTTGAAGAAATATACTCTTCCTCTTCTTGGGGAGACAAGCTTAGCAGCATAATGAGGAGCCTGGATGCTGAATTCGATTGTCTTGTTGCTGAGATGAGAAACTAACGAGAAAGATAGATTTGTAGGATTTTCGATGAATTCTAAACCTTCTATCAGTAATTAGATGTGCTCTCAACTGACAAATACAATGTTTGATAATTTACTTGATTGATCTCTTATTCCATAGCAATGCAATACTTAAATAACAAAATACAATGAAAGAGTCCCATGAGAAACTGTCTTCAACGTGGACTATAACTCAACTACTAACATAATTAAATTTATTCTTACTAACACTCACTCTTGACACTAAGAGTCCTACCCACACAACAATATATAATAACACGATAAAACAATTAATGTACTGAACAATTAGGTAAAACAATAAAACACTAATGAACCAAATAACCTAATAGATAATACTTCCTAAAAATCTATCCATCATCCCTTAAAAACAATACCAACAGTGGAGGAAGACCTCACAAGGAGGAAAAAAAAAAGAAAAGAAAAGTACATATACCCTCCTCCCTTAAACTACCACCAAATTGTTAATGTGCCTCACAAACTTCTAATTGGGTCAATGTCTCTCTCCAATGACAAAAACACCCTTCATAAAATTATATAAAACAAAACAAAACAAAAAATTATTTTTTTAGAAAAAAAAAAAACAAAAAAAAAAAACAAAGGTTTTTCATTTTTTAATTTATTTAGATTTTGTTTTATATAATTTTCAAAAAAAAAAAAAAAAAAACAAAACAAAACTCTACCAAGAGAGAAGCGTATGCTTTAGAATAACATAAGGTTTGTATCAGAATTCTTTGAAACAAGGATAATGTTTACGTACTTCGAATTGAGAATATTGTATGTATTTTTCTAGCAATATTCATCAATTGAGATGTCACATGATTCGATGGCAATATTGGTCTGCATTTGGCGATGGTTTTGATCGACCCCTACCATTCTCTAGCTTTAAAAATTTATCTTCCTTTCAAAAAATAAAAATAAATAAATAAACAATTTTAGCTACCCACTTTTATAATGCACTTACATTTCACTATCTATTTTAACTATATACTTTTACTACTCTATTTAAATATTTTTCTCGGTGATTCTTGTATTCTTGTATTCTTATTTATTGAGATGAGAGAGAATGGTAGAATAAAAACTTTTTTTTTTTTTTTAACGAATCTACAGTGTTCATCAAATTAGGTCACCAATTTTTTTACTAATCTAGTTAACCAGATGTGGGTGATTTTTACCCAAATTTGTATCCCGCTAACAGGGTGTGAATGCTCTATTTATTTTTATTTTTTGTTTGTTTTTAGTTTTAACTTTATATATATATTTTTTATTATAGGTGATATGTGTTGCTATATAATTATTTTCTCATATGTAAATCTCGATAAAATACACTTCTAAAAACAACTATTTTTTTTATGTGACACCAAAATACTTTTTAAATATAAATAAAAAAAAATTAAAAAAAAAAAAACCCAAATGCATTATCAAACAATGTTGTTTTTTTTTTTTCGCTTTATTTTAGTGCTGGCATTTTTAATACGACTCACAAATTCGATACGAACTCAACACAAATTAAATTAAAGGGTAAGGGTTAATGAGTTTGAGCTGTTTAATTAAATGAGTCGGATTAAGGTTGATCAAATAGTCTTATATCTATGCTTCAACATAACACGAACCCACACATGCAATTTTTAACATGACCTACGAACTCGACATGAACTCAATACAAAATTCAAAATTTAGAATTGAGAAGTTTGACTCGTTTAATTAAATTGGTTAAATTAGGGTTAATCTATATAGTCTAATACATATGTATCGACACGATATGGTTTGAACCTAACATGCGAACACGAATTATCACCCTAAGTTACGCAAAAGGAGAAAAAAATAATAGCAATGTTGCATTCTTGATCAGATTTTTTCATATAAAAAATAAAAAGCGGTAAACTAGGAATTGTAATCTTAAATTGTTTCCTGATCATAAAAGTTATCTTAAGGGCGGGTGGTACGTGATGGAATGGAACGGTTTTCCTAGAGTTCAACTAGGATTAGAATAACTCACTAATTTTCCAAGTCCGAACAATATTCCTAGTACAACAAATTCATATATATATATATATATATATATATATATATATATATATATATATATATATATATATATATATATATATATATATATATATATATATATATATAGCCTAATACATATGTATCGACACGATATGGTTTGAACCTAACATGCGAACACGAATTATCACCCTAAGTTACGCAAAAGGAAAAAAAATAATAGCAATGTTGCATTCTTGATCGGATTTTTTCATATAAAAAATAAAAAACGGTAAACTAGGAATTGTAATCTTAAATTGTTTCCTGATCAGAAAAGTTATCTTAAAGGCGGGTGGTACGTGATGGAATGGAACGGTTTTCCTAGAGTTCAACTAGGATTAGAATAACTCACTAATTTTCCAAGTCCGAACAATATTCCTAGTACAACAAATTCATGTATATATATATATAATACATATGTATCGACACGATATTGTTTGAACCTAACATGCGAACACGAATTATCACCCTAAGTTACGCAAAAGGAAAAAAAATAATAGCAATGTTGCATTCTTGATCAGATTTTTTCATATAAAAAATAAAAAGCGGTAAACTAGGAATTGTATTCTTAAATTGTTTCCTGATTGGAGAAGTTATCTTAAAGGCGGGTGGTACGTGATGGAATGGAACGGTTTTCCTAGAGTTCAACTAGGATTAGAATAACTCACTAATTTTCCAAGTCCGAACAATATTCCTAGTACAACAAATTCATGTATATATATATATATATATATAGCCTAATACATATGTATCGACACGATATGGTTTGAACCTAACATGCGAACACGAATTATCACCCTAAGTTACGCAAAAGGAAAAAAAAAAAATAGCAATGTTGCATTCTTGATCGGATTTTTTCATATAAAAAATAAAAAGCGGTAAACTAGGAATTGTAATCTTAAATTGTTTCCTGATTAGAAAAGTTATCTTAAAGGCGGGTGGTACGTGATGGAATGAAACGGTTTTCCTAGAGTTCAACTAGGATTAGAATAACTCACTAATTTTCCAAGTCCGAACAATATTCCTAGTACAACAAATTCATATATATATATATATATATATATATAGCCTAATACATATGTATCAACACGATATGATTTGAACCTAACATGCGAACACGAATTATCACCCTAAGTTACGCAAAAGGAAAAAAAAATAATAGCAATGTTGCATTCTTGATCGGATTTTTTCATATAAAAAATAAAAAGCGGTAAACTAGGAATTGTAATCTTAAATTGTTTCCTGATTAGAAAAGTTATCTTAAAGGCGGGTGGTACGTGATGGAATGAAACGGTTTTCCTAGAGTTCAACTAGGATTAGAATAACTCACTAATTTTCCAAGTCCGAACAATATTCCTAGTACAACAAATTCATATATATATATATATATATAGCCTAATACATATGTATCAATACGATATGATTTGAACCTAACATGCGAACACGAATTATCACCCTAAGTTACGCAAAAGGAAAAAAAATAATAGCAATGTTGCATTCTTGATCGGATTTTTTCATATAAAAAATAAAAAGCAGTAAACTAGGAATTGTAATCTTAAACTGTTTCCTGATCAGAAAAGTTATCTTAAAGGCGGGTGGTACGTGATGGAATGGAACGGTTTTCCTAGAGTTCAACTAGGATTAGAATAACTCACTAATTTTCCAAGTCCGAACAATATTCCTAGTACAACAAATTCATATATATATAGCCTAATACATATGTATCGACACGATATGGTTTGAACCTAACATGCGAACACGAATTATCACACTAAGTTATGCAAAATGAAAAAAAATAATAGCAATGTTGCATTCTTGATCGGATTTTTTTATATAAAAAATAAAAAGCGATAAACTAGGAATTGTAATCTTAAATTGTTTCCTGATTAGAAAAGTTATCTTAAAGGCGGGTGGTACGTGATGGAATGGAACGGTTTTCCTAGAGTTCAACTAGGATTAGAATAACTCACTAATTTTCCAAGTCTGAACAATATTCCTAGTACATCAAATTCATATATATATATATATATAGCCTAATACATATGTATCGACACGATATGGTTTGAACCTAACATGCGAACACGAATTATCACCCTAAGTTACGCAAAAGGAAAAAAAATAATAGCAATGTTGCATTCTTGATCGGATTTTTTCATATAAAAAATAAAAAGCGGTAAACTAGGAATTGTAATCTTAAATTGTTTCCTGATTAGAAAAGTTATCTTAAAGGCGGGTGGTACGTGATGGAATGGAACGGTTTTCCTAGAGTTCAACTAGGATTAGAATAACTCACTAATTTTCCAAGTCCGAACAATATTCCTAGTACAACAAATTCATATATATATATATATATATATATATATATAGCCTAATACATATGTATCAACACGATATGATTTGAACCTAACATGCGAACACGAATTATCACCCTAAGTTACGCAAAAGGAAAAAAAATAATAGCAATTTTGCATTCTTGATCGGATTTTTTCATATAAAAAATAAAAAACAGTAAACTAGGAATTGTAATCTTAAACTGTTTCCTGATTAGAAAAGTTATCTTAAAGGCGGGTGGTACGTGATGGAATGGAACGGTTTTCCTAGAGTTCAACTAGGATTAGAATAACTCACTAATTTTCCAAGTCCGAACAATATTCCTAGTACAACAAATTCATAAATATATAGCCTAATACATATGTATCGACACGATATGGTTTGAACCTAACATGCGAACACGAATTATCACACTAAGTTATGCAAAATGAAAAAAAATAATAGCAATGTTGCATTCTTGATCGGATTTTTTTATATAAAAAATAAAAAGCGATAAACTAGGAATTGTAATCTTAAATTGTTTCCTGATCAGAAAAGTTATCTTAAAGGCGGGTGGTACGTGATGGAATGGAACGGTTTTCCTAGAGTTCAACTAGGATTAGAATAACTCACTAATTTTCCAAGTCCGAACAATATTCCTAGTACAACAAATTCATATATATATATATATAGCCTAATACATATGTATCGACAGAATATGGTTTGAATCTAACATGCGAACACGAATTATCACCCTAAATTACGCAAAAGGAAAAAAAAATAATAGCAATGTTGCATTCTTGATCGGATTTTTTCATATAAAAAATAAAAAGCGGTAAACTAGGAATTGTAATCTTAAATTGTTTCCTGATTAGAAAAGTTATCTTAAAGGCGGGTGGTACGTGATGGAATGGAACGGTTTTCCTAGAGTTCAACTAGGATTAGAATAACTCACTAATTTTCCAAGTCCGAACAATATTCCTAGTACAACAAATTCATATATATATATATATATAGCCTAATACATATGTATCAACACGATATGATTTGAACCTAACATGCGAACACGAATTATCACCCTAAGTTACGCAAAAGGAAAAAAAATAATAGCAATGTTGCATTCTTGATTGGATTTTTTCATATAAAAAATAAAAAGCGATAAACTAGGAATTGTAATCTTAAATTGTTTCCTGATCAGAAAAGTTATCTTAAAGGCGGGTGGTACGTGATGGAATGGAACGGTTTTCCTAGAGTTCAACTAGGATTAGAATAACTCACTAATTTTCCAAGTCCGAACAATATTCCTAGTACAACAAATTCATATATATATATATATATAGCCTAATACATATGTATCGACATGATATGGTTTGAACCTAACATGCGAATACGAATTATCACCTTAAGTTACGCAAAAAGAAAAAAAAATAATAGCAATGTTGCATTCTTGATCGGATTTTTACATATAAAAAATAAAAAGCGGTAAACTAAGAATTGTAATCTTAAATTGTTTCCTGATCAGAAAAGTTATCTTAAAGGCGGGTGGTACGTGATGGAATGGAACGGTTTTCCTAGAGTTCAACTAGGATTAGAATAACTCACTAATTTTCCAAGTCCGAACAATATTCCTAGTACAACAAATTCATATATATATATATATAGCCTAATACATATGTATCGACATGATATGGTTTGAACCTAACATGCGAATACGAATTATCACCTTAAGTTACGCAAAAAGAAAAAAAATAATAGTAATGTTGCATTCTTGATCGGATTTTTACATATAAAAAATAAAAAGCGGTAAACTAAGAATTGTAATCTTAAATTGTTTCCTGATCAGAAAAGTTATCTTAAAGGCGGGTGGTACGTGATGGAATAGAACGGTTTTCCTAGAGTTCAACTAGGATTAGAATAACTCACTAATTTTCCAAGTCCGAACAGTATTCCTAGTACAACAAATTCATATATATATATATATATACATATATAGGGATTGCAGAGTACGTACGTGAATGACACAAAATTTTCATATTGCTTTTCCACCAATCGATGGCTCCATTAATGTCCTGGTCTGACCTCCCAGAAGAGCTGCTAGAGATGATCTTGAGGCAGCCAACGCATGTTGTTAATCTTTACCACTACCGCGACGTGTGTCGTTCATGGCGGTCCGTTGCCGACAAGCTGTTGGCGTCGTCACCTCCACACCTATTCGTCTACGAAAAGAGTATAGAATGCGTACGGTTGTTCAATATTTTCACTGGCGAATCGAGCTCGTGTAAAATTCCGGAGTTCAAGACTCGTGATGGGCAGCCCTTGTTACCCAGAAGCGTCTACTCCTGGCATGGTTGGCTGGCAATGGATTGCATGACCACATCTGATCATCGCAAGAATCACGATCATCATATCTTTCTCTGTAACCCATTCTCAAGAGCTCGGATTCGGCTCCCGACGCTCACACTTGACCACTCTGTAGATACCCATGATATCAAGTTCCTTTTGTCATCTAAACACACAAGTCCAAGTTCAATTAATGCTTTAGCTGTTCGTCGAAGCCAATTTCTTAAGGAAACATTGATGTTTTGGAAACCAGGAGATGAGGAGTGGACACCCATTGTTAATCCTTTTGAGAAGCCGACGTGGGTTGTTGATATTATAAGCTACAAGGGTGGATTCTGTTCAATGGACTTCTCCGGGAACGTTACACAATTTGAGTTGAGTCCTTTTCCTCTTGCCAAAGAAATTCCAACAAGGAATACTATTAATAACAGTGCGAACCTTTTTTATCATGCATCTTCCTATCTGGTGGAATCGATGTGTGGGGATCTGTTGATGGTTCATAGATGTTTCTACCCACAGGAGTTTAAGGTTTACAGATTGGATTCGGAGAGGCTGGAGTGGGACGAGATCACGAGCTTGGGTGATGAAGCAATTTTCTTGGCTCATAATGAATCTGTGTGCATGCGAGCTGGTGAATCTACCGTATACAGGCAGAATTGCATCTATTTCACAGATGATGTATTGCTATTGCATATACTCAAACAGCCAAGACGCGCAGATGATTTTGGGGTATACGACATGGCAAATAAAACCATCCGTCGGTTCCCTCACTTTTTTCTGTGTCACGATGTTCCACGCCACCGATGGTTCATGTAATAGCAATTTTCAAACTTCCTGCAAAACAAAAAAAAAAAAAAAAAAAAATGATCATCAGAAAACTTCTGGTTCTCGGAGGATGGAAAACACTCCGATCCTTAAATACATAAACTGAAGAAAAAGTGATCTTTGGAGAGTGCCATCTTTTAACATGAGAGGCATTCTGCTCGCTACGTCGTGATCATGAACTGAAGCTGTCTGACTGTTTTACATATGTAGCAGTCATATACTATATTTATTGTACCAACAGTTCACAACGCAATTATAGTACGCATATTTGTTTTCGTAATAGCTATAACCACTTCGAGGCTTTCGAAAATAACTGCACTCTATCTGTTTGATCGAAAGCCGCTTAGGCGTTCTTGTCTTTCTTTTCGGATTCCAGTGTTTCTTTCTATATGGGTTTTTATTTTTTTTTACAGTTTACTGTTCTTAATTGTACACTGCAGAACTGGATATTCTTAATCTTTGTGAATCTGTGACTACTGCAGTATGTATCGTTCATGGCGGTCCCTTGTTGACAAGTCACCTCCACAGCTACTTGTTCGGAATTTCTTTTTCCTGTATAAAATTATTCTTATTATCTATTTAATAGAAATATTGACGTAGCTCTCAAATTTAGAGTGGACTCAAACTTATGTCTTAGATTTATTAAATTAAAAACTGTGATTTCCCTTTCTAATATTAAATTATTCTATCATTTAATTAAACAAAAAATAAAAGACCATTGTTACCATACTTTATTACGATACTGCTGCAAAAAAATTTAGAATTTAATTGGGTACGGGCGATAAAATAATAAATTAAAGATATTCACGTACGATGGATTGGATAGCATTAGTAAATGAGTGTACAACTTAGCGTTTCTCTTTTTTAATATTATTTAAAGGCTGATGGATACTGTCACATCAGCCCAGTAATATAAGTGCAATGAAAATTATGTATGAAGTATTACTCTTTCAAACTTGACTTACTTTTCAAAACAAACTATAAAACTTTTTTTAAAAACTACAAAACACTTTTCAAAAAATAAATTACGAAACATAATTAATAATATATATATTTATTTTAGTGAGGAGATTGTTCATGTACAATTTTTTTTTTTTCTTCAGGTGTAGGGAGTGTTGATTATATGTATAACAAATAAAAATAATAAAATTAAAAAAAAATTGAGATGGTATTGTGGCCATCAGATAGATTTGGCGATTGCGTAGTGGCCACCATATCACCGCCATAATGGCAGCTCGGTGGTGGCTGCCGCCGTCGTGAAGCAACATTTTTTTTATTTCTTTTTTCTTTTGTACAAATATATCTCAATTTTTTTTTCAAATATTGATGCACCAAATCAACTTTCAATTTTTACGTTTTACTTTTCTTTTTTTTTTTTTTTTTTTTTTGGTCAAAACTCAAAACCTAACACTTTTCAAGACTTTACCAAATGGGTCCGCTTTAATGAATCGTTTTCCTCCTATCCGGGTATTTGGCTCCATTAATTTTCAAATTATCCCTAAGAAAACACTAACCGGACCGGAAAGGATCCTTTTTCCCGATCCGAGGACTCAAAAGTCTCAAACCGCCTAAACAAAATACTCGCCCACTCAAGCCAATCTCCGCCAACTTCAACAAAACCTGTCTTCATCTCTTCTTCTCTAAGGTATTACCTTCCAGTTCTTCCTTGGCTGCTTTGTGTATATGTACATGTACATGGATATATTTTTTCGCCACTTACCTTATCGATCCACTTCAACTTCAATAACGTTTCTACCTTTAACTGATAATTCTGGAATCATAATAGGTTCGACTACTTTAAGATATTCTAGAACAAAACAAAAAATTGCTTGCTATGTGTTTGATTAAAATCCGCTTAGAAGTTCTTGTCTTTTTTCTTCCATTATAATGTTTCATTCCATATGGGTTTTGACCGGTGGAGCTATGAATGGGCACTTGTGAACTTTTTGAGCTCTCTTGGTCAATTTCCACTCGTTCATATTATATTGTTTCAAATGAATCCGTTTTGTATTTGGTAGTTTCTGCGACGAATATGTTATTACGTAGTTAATATACATGTTTATTCAAACCATTCAAGGAAATGATATGGTTTTTTCACACACACACACACACACACACATATATATATATATATATTTGTTGCATCGAATTTGGGATTGGTTATCTTTGATAAAATCTTTCTCCTTTTGCCTGTACGAAATTTAGCAGATGGTGCTGTGCTTTCCTTCAACGCCCAAGAAATTGGCGATGACTGTGGCTTGCTTCGCCTCTGGTGCTGCTCTTTTTGCCGTCGGTGTGTATCTCTCTTATGTCAACGTCGCCCCGCAGCAAGCTCGAACTAAAGCTCGGAACGATTTTGTCAAAGAACGATTGAGAAAGAAGTACGGTACACCCACATAACCCATTTTAAACTTCCAGTGGCTCAACTATGCGGGCGGTGCGATTAGAGGAAAGGTCTGAGAGGTGACGAACGTTGTAATGATTGTTGATGGAAGGCAATGATTTTGGCCGTGATTGAATTGCACGCAGACAGATTCCATGGCTCTCACAGAATTATCATGTTAATCTCTTCTTATATAAAAGTCATTCAGCAGTTGATTTTCTTGTCAATTGAAAATAGGACACATAATTTTTTACCCAACTCACAAAACTGACGCGAACTCAATACGAATTTAACAGGTTAAGATTGAAAGATTTGACTCGTTTAATTAGTTGGGTCAGATTAGGATATATATATATATATATAGGCCGGTCAATTTTTGACATGATTAATAAACCCAACACGAACCGAACACAAAATTAGTTGACTATGATTGAGAGGTCTAACCCTAATTAAATTGTTTGGCAATCATATATTCTATTGAGAAACCGTTTGATCATGAGAGGCGTTACAATTAAATCCGATGCAATATGTAATATCATGGCATATGTTCCAACTTACAAACATTCATAGCCTTATCCTGAAAGATCCTCGAGTCGCTTCCCTTCCAAATTGGTTTTAAATTTCTGATTCATCCAATCAATTGTATCTTCCCAGCTTTTGCGCACATTCATGGGAGACTCGTGTAAAGAAAATGCCGTATTTGCTCAGAAAATAGGCCAAAAAAAAGGAGGAAATATCTCCATTGGATCAGTTTCCTCCTCCTGGCCACAAATAGTGCAGACATCCTAAACACTGCCTTAAGTATGCAGCTTATGAAGGGATAAGGACGCCCAAGTTGCTGAAAATCCCAATCCCTTTATCAAAGCCCCTTTGCAAGGGTGACACGCCCCAATCAAGACTCCATATTCACCAAAATCAATTCCCCGAAAGGTAGCAAATAGAGACTCAAATTATTTTCTTGGGTCTTAATTGTTCAGATAATTTATGATTTCTCTCTTCAACCTTTTAAATCAGGCAACAATATGAAGGATAGCCCAACATTTTTCTTCCCTTCTCTTTTCTTACATCTCGTAAAACAAAGCGGGAAGATTGACCCCTCCTTTCCCTTCCCCCTCCACTTCTCCCTCCGGGCACAATACATCCGCCCACTACTATCCAACTTCTTTGGATGGAAAGCTCCCAAACACATTCAGGACATACATTAAAAGGTGGTAGTTGTTGAAAATAAATATCAAGTAAACTAATAATAATATTACGTTCATTAATCACAACAAAAGGCTATAATAATTTTCCGATTAAGAAGTCATACATAAAACAAGAAAAAAACTTCGGGTAAAATTGTTCGTCTTAGCTTAATCTCAATGTCTACTGGAGAGGAAACAAAGGTCATCAAAAATGAAATTCAGATAATGCAAGAATGAGATTCAAAAAATTTAGGCAGCGCCAGCTCCTTTGCCCTTCTTTCTCTGGATCTTCTTCATGTAGAACTCGAGCTCTTTGCCTTCCAAGATATATCTGTTGCAAATCCATTTCACATAACAGTTAAGTACTTGATGTTTAATACAACAAAACAAAACAAAAGTAAATACTGCCATACATATCCAAGAAAATTTAAACAGCAAATTAAAGCTCTCATCAACATATCATAAAATATAACTCGTATCTATCTTTGGAGGTTACAACTAGTTTTTCATACACCTAATTGCATTTAAACGGGGAAGAACAGCATTTGGGGCCATAAAAAACAGGACTTATATAATATATGAAATAAAACATTGTGGGGAAAGGTATAGTCCATAAGCCTTTGTAAATGGACGGATGAAATTGTGAATCTGCAGACACCCCTTAAACAAGATAACAGCCACAAGAAACCTCTAAAGAATATGACTTACAATACCTCTGTAACTAAAAAGATACAAGTGTAGAAAAGTGACATACCCATCAGAACGGCCACATTGGCCAGGTCGTGATGAGATACAGGCTAATAGACGACCACTAGCAAATTGATCTTCAACGTGTGGGTCAAGCTTGCGATTCTGTATACGCTTCTCCAACTTTCTCTGGACATGGTTGCTTTTCTTCACCTCCTCAGTAGCAGCAGCATCACCCTCCTATCAAGCAATTGGAACAATGTCAAAAAAAGGAAGACATTACTGCCCTATGTCAATAAGACAATTTCGAATTTTGTTCAAAAAAATAAAAAAATAACATGACCAACCAAATGAGCTGTTGTTATATAGACCAAAGCTTACTGGACCTTTTTTTTTTTTTTTTTTTTCTCTTCAAAAAATATATTTTCTCATATAAAGTGGATATCCAAAAACAGATATCATGGCAAAACCCATGGTCACATCATCTTATAATACGTTCGAAGTTCGCTAAACTAAGTTATCTATTTTCCTAGCCTTCAATATCCGTTTCCACTCAAGGTCATAGCATACAATCATAAGACATGATAAACAAGAACAATCCACATCTACTAGCACAATTCATACTGTAGATACATAAAAATATACAAATGATATGAGCAAATCAGATTGACATGTTGTTTGCCATCACTGGTCTCAGAAAACACACACTCTGATAAAGCAATTAAAAGAGTGTAATACATAAGATTTATTCATACATTTTGTCAGTCTTTGACGGCAACCCATTCTCATCCAAAGAATAATCAAATAGAACCAGTTCAAACCAAGAAATAACAAACTTTTATATGACATCAATTGCTCAGACCTAAAAAAGGGGAAAAACCCATACAAAATATATCTACCACTGAAAATGTAAAATATCCATTCATAACAACTTCCACCACACAGCGTCTAAAGCCAACCATAGAAAATGGTGCATGCCCACCATTTTAAAGACAAAAATCCAACAAATAATATGAAAAGGTAACAAAACAGAAGAAAAATATTGCCTACCTCCCCTTCTTTCTTGGTGGAAGCTGTAGTCTTCTTCTTGCGACCAATTTCAACTCCATAGTGCTGGAGATACCACTGCTTGAATGGTGCTACATCAACCTGAACAATAGCACCCTTCACCAAAGTCTGGGTACGAACCAGCTCGTTGTTAGATGCATTGTAGACCACATCAAGAATACGCGTCTTCCGGGTCACTGTCTCGCTACCCCACGAGTAGTTTCCAGTGTCAAGCCTCAGCGCACGCCACTTCACATTCCCACCTCGGACCCTAATCCTCCTAACCGTCTTGTTGCTTGACAGCTTTGTGTTTGCAGGCTGCCTTCCGAGCTCGTACCTTTAAAGAAAAAAGACAAACCCATTTACCACGATAATAATGAGAACATTACAAATAGAGATGTTATTTTTCCTTCAAAATGCAAACATAAGATGGACCCTAATTACAGAGAAAAAGGACTGGTTACAAAACAGAAAGTTGTGGTTTTTACATTTCAACTTAAGAGTATAATGGAAAAGCAACAAACAAGGTTATATAGATTAAGGTCTAGGCAATTATGGTAATATGTCCAAAGTAAGAGAGATTTTGTGAACTATAGATCAAAAATAAGACAACCCTGTTGATCAGGAGAGTAAAATATATTACAGTTTCAAGAGATTCTGGCATACAGGGAGATGGGGATAACTTTCCTTCAGATATAAAACAAATCCACCAATCAGAGCAGAAACGAAGACGAACTGATAAGCCTTGGACGCTTATGGATTTTTAGTGTTACTTTCTATCCGAAACAAACCGTACCCAAAAATCATACCAAAAAAAAAACATGGAAACTAATTAGCCTCATCTAAAGCGCTTAAAGTTTAAGGATATACTATTGAATTATCCTTGGATACCTAAGAAACACAGGAAAATAAGAGAAATTTAAAACCAAGATTATCCAAGTACAACAATCAAACTAATTTCTCCTCCATACAAAAATAACATAAATCAAAGGTTTTAACAGCGTCCTTTCAATTTTCTCTCCAAATTTTTTCACATACCAAACAATACCATAAATGAACGAGAAAAAGAATTTGAACAAAATTTAGGAAGTATATGGGATTTCAAAGTTACTTGCGCTTCTTCCTCCAGGCCTTCTTCTTGCCACCAGTAGCACGTCTCTTGTGCATGGAATCACGAGAAATACCTACAAATCCACATCATCTCTCCAAATTAGAATCAAAACATTGAGACCAAAGACCAAAAACTGAAAGGAGATTTAAAAAATTAGAGTAAATTGAGAGATACCCATTTTGGCTGAGTGGGAGTTCTACGGTTTCTGTCTCCCACAAGCCCCCAAATCTCTGCTGAAAAGCTAGGGTCTTCGAAGAAGAAAATGAGAAGGGAGGCGAGCTAGGTTTATCTCTAAACCCTAGTTTTAAAATTACTATTGTGTCCTTGATGTCTTTTAGGTATTGAGGGCAAGAGAGTGAAGATCCAGCTGTTTGTGGAAATAAAATATAGAACGTTTGATTACGTGGCATGTTAGCACTTTAACGGTTGTGATTTACAGGGCATTCTTGGGCCTACATATTAGGCCCTTAGGAACAGACTGGGCTGAGTATTTTAGGTCTATCAATTGCTTATTTTTTAGTGATAATACAAAGTAGAGTTAATTTAGAGCATTCCAATCCGAAGATGCAAATTTTTATCTATTCTAGATAATTAAAATTTATTTTTTTGCTAGTTTAGCTAACCACTTTCAAAACTATCATCCATCCGATTATCTAGATTTTTATCTATTTTATTAAAATAATTATTTTTAAATTTATTATTATTATTTTTGTTAAAATCGTGATCAGGACAAAGAAACGGAGGACTGAGCTTCAGTCACCGTCAAGAACTCCAAGCCAGCAACGATGAGCTTGCCAGATCGCACCAGCTCCGGCCGACTTTGAAGACCAGCCCGGCAATCCGGTAGTCGTCACCGTCGAGATCTCCAACCCCCGAGCCAGCAAAGATGAGCTCGCCATATCGCGTCGAAGCGAGATCGCTCCAGCTCCGACCGACTTTGAAGACCAGCCCTGTGATCTGGTAGTCGTCACCGTCAAGATCTCCAACCCCCAAGCCAACAACGATGAGCTCGCTAGATTGCTCCAACTCTAGCCGACTCTAAATCTCCAAACGAACAAGGACATGTACCAGCCCGGCAATTCGACAGTCGTCACTGTCGAGATCTCTAACCCCCGAGCCAACGACGATGAGCTTGCTTGTACTTCCTGGAGAGACTGCCGGCAAGCGGAAGAAAGAAGAAGAAAGTGAGAGAAACAATCATTAAAAAAAAAAAAAAAAAAAAAAAAAAACACATCGATGGATCTGTGAACAGTGCAACGCCTCATGCGGCATTGCACTGTTCACAGATGTTCAACAAATCTAAATTGGCGTTGGGATAGAGAAGCCGATGGAGGGGTGTTTTTGTGGTTTGCTTATGTATTATAGATTTATAGTGAGTTTTACATAACCCACTGTGAATGCTCTTACATTCATCTTACCCATACTAATGTAACGTGTTTTAAGTGACTTTTCATTTAAAACACGTCATATTATATAATTTTATAAAGTCAATATAAATAATATTATCTAATTACATACAACAACTTAAAGACAAAAGTTTCTTTTCAAAAAAATAAAATAAAAATTAAAGCTAAAAGTCTTAAATAACTTGTTATTCGGTGGGTTTGAACAACTTTATTTTTATTTTTTTTTCTTTCTGTTTCACTTTGAATCACATATGGTATATCGCTTATGGGCATATACACAATATAGTACATTCGTCTATCTGCCATCAAAAAATCTAACAAAATTCTATCAAACTAATCAAATTTGACACATTTCATTAACCTTATTAAAAAAATAATAATAAAGTAATAAAATTTTAAAAACTTAAATTTAAAAATCAAGAAAAAAAAAATGTGGCCACTATTTTTAACCTATAGGAGTGACTGAGCCACCTTTAGGATTGATTTGGGGGTAGCGCGGCCACCCTCATTTGGCTTGGAGGTAGTTTCGAGTACCTCCTAAGACTTATATGGGGGCAGCCGAACCACCTCATGGCCATAAGGATGGTTCAACCACCCTAAGGCCCTTTGAGGTAGTATTGTCACGCCCAAATTGGCCCTAAAGGTGACTCACTGCCCCTATAGGCCAAAATAGGGGTAGCTGACCATCCTCATCAGTCAAAATGGAGGTGGCATTGGCTCAAAGGAGTGGCTCGAACCACCTGTTTCTGTTCTTTTCTTTTCTTTTTTTTTCTTGATTTTTAAATAGAAGTTTTTTAAATTTTTAAATTTTATTATTTTTTTTTAATAAAGTATATGACACACATTAAGTTTTGATTGGTTTAACGTGAAATTTTGTTAGTTTTCTTGATGGCAGATGGACTAAGGTACTATTTGGGTATATGCCTATAGGAGTGTTATCATCTGTGATCGAAAGTGAAATCGAGAGGAGGAAAAATATAGTTGTTAAATTTCAATGGGTAAAAATGTATTTAACCCTAAAATTTGTTCAAAGCCGTGGCTTTTAGTTGAAACGAACTTTGGAAAATGTTTGGGTAAAAAATTATGCAATAAAATTAACAGAAAAATTTAATTGTTTGGTAGTTAATGTGATAAATGATAAACGAACTGTCACATCAGTTTGTAAAAAATTTATAATAAAAGCTATAATTCCATAGTGGCTCTCAGAAAAATCTAGAAGTGCAAGGTAATTTAATTTTATGATGAAATTTAAAATCAGTTTTATTTGTTCTCTTTTTTTTCCTTAAACTTTGGCTATTTTTACTATTGCTCGTTTATGCTTCAGGCATAGAGTGACATTAAAATACAAATAATTATATGCAGGTATTTAATGGAGTAGTCCCCAAAGGTTGCTCAATCGGCTGGGGGCTACGCCTCATGAAGTGGAGGTTACTAGTTGGAATCTTCCCTCCCACTCTAATGTGGACATGTCAAAAAAAAAAAAAAAAAAAAAAAAGGTATTTAATGGAGTAGGGTTTTGAATTTTCCATATTTTAGTTGCTAGTTTTCCATTTATGCTATGTTTGTTTCGCTGTGAAATGGTTTTCGTCGTAAAATATTTTCAGGGAAGTAATTTTTTAGAAAAATGTTTTTTGTCGAAATTATTTTCCGGTGTTTGGCGCGTACGGAAAATTACAAATATTTTTTTATATTTTTATTCAATCATATTAATTTAAAAAAAATAAATTTTATTCACAACATAAAAATATATTAATATAAAATAATACAAATATATATATATTTGGCGCATACGGATTTTGGCAAAAGTGGTCGGAATCTGGCCATTTGTACTGGATTCCGACAATCCCGACCAGTTGATCGGAAGCCGGCCATCCTGGCCAGCTGGCTGGGATCTGCTGTTCTGGGAGTATCTCGACCATAACAGCCGTATCCGGCAGGATCCCAGCTAGACTTTCGGGGATTCGACCAGAACAGACGGATCTCGACCGAAATTTGGCACAATACTGCAGGAATCCAGCGACGGTAGCCGGATGTCGCTAGATTCTGGCATAATTTTTCAGATTCCGGCATCGACCGGTGCCGGAATTTGGCTTGTCGAAATCCAGCGATAGTCAACTAGTTGAACATAAAGGTCGACTGTGTCGTTTAAAAGAGGGTCGACTGCATCTGTCATCAACGAAAAATGATTTACGCATTTAAAAAGCGTAAATCATTTTCTAAAATTTACTAAGTATTTTTGGTCAAACGGAAATTATTTTTTGGTTGACCATTACTTTCGTCCGTACCAAACACCGAAAAATGTCGAAATTATTTTTCAGAAACTATTTTAGGTCGAAACAAACGAAACATTAGAAACAACATGAACATTTCAATTTTTACCAGTTTTTATCCAGCAATTAAAATTGGGTGGCACAATCTAACGGATGCAAGCCAGAAAAGTTGAACATGAAATAAAATAAAATAAAATAAAATGAATTGAATGAAATAAATAACAAAGGGATGCAAAATAAATTCAAATACTGAGATTAAACCAACAGATAAATATGTGGGAAAGTAGAGCATCACAAGACATCCAATGAAGTACATTAAAGAACAATCATAGAGTCAATTGTAAAAGAACATGTCCATAAATTGAGCAAAAAATTGCTAATCCAAGAAAGAACACTTCACAAAAACAAAGGCAAGCCCATAATGTGAAGTGTGTAGCCCTGGCCGCTTGTAAACGTAAACATCTAAGTGTCAGACTTTCAGTAACTTTTATTGGTTCAGAATGAAGCTGGTGGATCCTATTCCCTAATCCTGATCAATAATTCTCCTTACAATTTGTGCAAATGTGAGAGCGCAGCTTGTTCGGTCTCACACCAAGCTGATTATTGCAGTTAATGCCACTTACCCACTTCGGAATCGCAGCCCATTCGTGCAAAGTCCCAGTCTTCGACACATTTGGAGGATTTGACGATGGGGTTCTCAATGGTGGGTTCATTGGGTTCTCAAATCTCGGTGAGAAATTCTCATCGAAGGAGGTTAAAGTTTCAATCTTTTAGTGAAAGAGCAACACATACCATAACTTTCAAGTCTCATCCAGCAAAGGTTTTGTTGAGCAAGCGTGAAGCAATTGAATTTGAGGAGAGAACAAGCCCAAATGAGGTACCCCCTTTTGATCTTCTCTAATGTTTAGCTGTGGAGTGTGGAATTTTCTCTTCTTCTTTTTTTCTTTTTTCTTTGTTATGAATTTTTTGAAGTACTCGTTATTCTGCCAGTGTGAATTAATTGGTGTTCCAGAGGACAACAGTCAACAAACCTCATTGAGAATTTGAGATTAACCCACTTTCTAGTTCTCCTTCATTTTTTTCTTTCTTTTGGGGGTTCTATCTGAGCTTGTAGATTTTGATTGCCATTTGATAGAATTAGAGGAACACCAAATCTGTTGGAAAAGTACAGCTTTCTATTGACTGCTTTGATGGAGTGACTATGCTGAATAAGTCTGAAAAATAAGATATTGGTGACATTAATGAATGTTTCTTGACATTCCAATCAATAGCAGTAGTAATAATTGGTTCTGTTTGGTGTTTGACACAGAAACAAGTGAGTTCGTAATTGTATATGTATAGGTTCACAAACACGCCGTTATTGTCTAGATTAATTCTTACAGATGCGTGCACAACAAAATAAGTGAGATGGGTTGTTATCTGGACTATATTGAAATCTTTCATGCGCCAGGAACAAATTTTATTTTTTCCAATAAAAAAGCAAAAAAGAATGAGAAGCAGAAGTAATGGTTGCCCTCTAAAATGAAGGGGATGTCTATGCTTGGTGAGAAATGGCAGCATGTTAAAGTTTAAGAAAACAGAAATGTATTCCAACCACTTGTTGAGTTTTTAGATGCCCGTTCTGCAGCATGTGCTTCTACTTAGACACATCTTTTCAGTGAAATGCTACACAGCTGTTTGAATAAAAGAATTATTATGAGATCATAGGAAGGAGCAGGATCTGGTGGGTGCGGTGAACTTAAAAAAGTAGAAACATGTTGCTACTTTGTTGATGAAATTCTTTTTCATTTCATAGGAAAGATAGAATAGCTTCCCTTTTTGGGTGTGAGACGGATAAACAAGCTCTCTTTCAGCTCATAAGTGGATGCATTGCATTTCCTACTTTTGATTTGTACCAAAACAAATAGAAGTTCAATCTCTTAACCTCTTAACATATGAGTTTGAATTCCTAACATATGACTTCAATCTCCTAATATTTCTTGCAAAGCAGATAAACAGCTTGTCTAGCTACACACAAATAGCATTCTTATACACAAAAAATAAGAGCTTTGAATTCCTTTTTATCTCCAGTTCATACTCAGCTATCTGAGACCGGTTAATGTCAAGAGCTTGTATTTCCTACTATTAGGGAGGTTGGTATATCTGTTTCTGTTCTGGCTGGTGGTAAGGGCAAATCTGAGGGATATCTTAGTGCAATTGTTACTTTCTTGCCAAACTCAACCGATTTGAGGGGTGAGTTTTGTTTGGGGGTGGGGTGTTGGAGAAGTGAAAGTGGACTATGTAATTTATGGATCTTGATGCCAGGATTTGGAACTTCTTATTGGTTGCAGCCATTTTCTTTAATCCGAGAGTTTTGTGCACTGCTGCAAAAATTGTGAATATTGTGAATCTCAAATGCTTTGCAATTTTTATGAATGCTTGAAAGGGCTTACTAGCTAGCTTGTTTTAATTGTTTGAAAGGTCAGAAAAGAGATAGAACAATGCTATGAACTCATACACAGACTTGGGAGGGGAGTTGTGTATTTGGGTTCTTCCAGGATGGGAACTGGTCATTCACATTACAAGCAAGCACTAGAGTTGGGCAGAGAGGCAAGTGACTTTATATATTGCTTCCTTTGCTTTTCTATATCACACATGCTTGTAGATATTTGTATCTGAATCAGGCATATATTTACATGCACCAAGAATACTGTTGAGACTTAGCAGCACACAACCACAGATTGCATCCTGGAAGTACAATTTTCATATTGACTGAGCTTCTTCCACCTTCCATAGAACAGATTGCCAACCTTTTGGGCTGCACTTCATGGTCAGGGGCTGGTCCCGGGCTAATGGATGCTGCTACTAAAGGTGCTTTACAAGCAGGAAGACCAGTTGGTGGGTTTAAGATAGGTAAAGAAGCTGGCGAATGGACATCGTCAAACTTTCATTCATATCTTCCCTCAGAAGCTTACCTTACTTGCAGGTAATATACTTTTGATGGCAGCTTTTGCTTTTTAGCAAAAAAACAAAAGCATTAACAAACAATTCAAAACACAAAAATCTCAAAACTACTTTCACTTTTACCGGTTTATGTCACATCACAACCAAAAAAAAAAAAGGGGGCTCTCTAAAAAGTCTTACCTAACGAACTTGCCACCTTGTCATCATATTTTGATGCTTCTCAGTTGAATGAACTGTGTTTTAATACTGCAGGTTTTTTTCTGCGAGGAAGCATGGGTTGGTGGATGCTGCAGTTAGGGGCAGTTGTTCTGATAGAACTGCTGTTGTTGCTCTCCCTGGAGGTATTGGTACTCTAGACGAGGTGTTTGAGATATTAGCATTAATTCAACTGGAAAGGATTGGATCACAGCTTCCTGTTCCCTTCCTTTTAGTGAACTATGACTCATTCTATTCGAAGCTATTAGACTTTCTCGATGATTGTGAGGGTTGGGGTACTGTGTCCAAAGGAGAGGTTGCATCACTATGGAAGGTCTGCAGCAATAACTCAGAGGCTTTGGCTTATTTGGCAGAATTTTATAGTCTCCCCCTTAGTGACAAATGCAAGCATGGGACTGAACTGCAAAGTCCACGTGGGTCAGTTTCTTCATAACTTTTGGGTTTGATGATGAACTAATTTTTATGAGATTCCTTTTTCACTAATAATCATTTAAAAATTTAGGCATGGAAGTTTTTATGTACCTCTGCAGACTGCAATGGGAAAAAGCTATCATAAAGACATGATTCATGTTCTATACTTTGTGATAATTTGGTTGGAATCAGTTTGCAGAATCTGCTTACAAAGAAAAAATAAATGTAGCTCACAAGTAATTCTATAATTATGGTAAAGAATAAACTACAAGTTAAAGAAGTGTAGCTCACCCAGAAAATGCCTGTTTCTGGTTTTCTAATTTATATGCATATACTTCGGTTGATAGTTATTTTTTTCAAGAGAAATTCTGCAAGGTGGTTAAGTTTTCTAAAGAGAGTAATGCCACTACTTTTATCGCACTTTTATCTTACTTTGCTGATGTGGCACTATCAATTAGTCATTGGATTTTTTTTTTTTAAAAAAAAACGGTTGATTTAAAGGCTAATTAGTGTCACATCAGCAACATGGGATAAAGGTGAAATAAAATGTGTCTTAGGATTCGTATATCTCTCTCCTTCAATGAGTGAATTGGTATTGGATAAGTGCACCACAAGGTGACACCAACTCACAAGGAGATATATATTTTTGCAGACAATTCATTTTGTCAAAAAGACTTCATCAGAATATTTAAAATTCGATCGGCCGAAGTTTTTCTCTAAATTGAATTGGAAGAATTTTCTTGAATTTAGCCTATTAAACCAATATATGTTCGAAATGCATGTGATTTCACGTGAGAATAACATCCTCTATTATAAATAAATAAATAAAAAAAAATCATTTCTTTATTCCTTCTGCACTCATCTTACACACGTTGTAAAGTAAGAGTTCAACAGCAATTGAGACTCCTACTTGACAATTAGATACTTGGTAAACTAGACTCTTACTTAGACAATAATATGAAGATTGCAACCCAACTGAAATATAAAGATTACAACAAAATAACGAACTACAAGATGAGTGCCTAACATGTGCATCATATACCATGACCCCCGATTGATCAAAAAACACAAACGGAAGACAAGCATACTCCAACATTTCACATCATGCAGCAATATTGAATCCGCTTTTCTTCACTCTTTTTGAGAGCCGCCGCCGCCGCCGGAGGTGGTGGTAGTGTTTGTCTATCAACCACCGGCAACGACGCATGCGGAGAGGATTGAGCCACCATCTCAGAGCGTTGGCAGTTTTCATCCACATAGGCCAGCCTTCCATACTGATTATTTCCATAGCCATAGCCCAGAGCTCCATATTGATGATTTAGACTATAGCCATTTACATAGTCATAGCCTAGTCTTCTATATTGACCATATTCATCGTAGTAACCATCTCCTTGCATTACAGGATTGTTCTTATTTTGACGTCTAGAATCAACCCAACAGAGTTCTGCATGTTTTGCTTTTGATAGCCTTCTCATAAGCCTGCCTGCGTCTATATTACCCGATACATATGCAATTCCTTCTTGGGAATCAATGTTGAAGGATACACCTAATAAAAAGAATAATATAAATATATTAATTTACACCATCTTTGGTTACATTATAAATATATTAATTTAGTGTGTGTTTCGGCCCGTGATTTTGCAGCCTAAAGTATTTTGTTTAGGATTGCGTTTGAAAAAAAATTGATTGTTCAAGGCAAGGGGGTGTCAGGTGTGTATGTTATACACAATAATAATTGAGTGTCTGTTTGGTTTAGCGGTTTCAAAACATACAGCACGATTTCGAAACGCAGTTAATGAAAACGTGATTTTGATTTTAAAAAACACAGTCAAGTGTTAGGTAAAAACGTGATTTTGATTTTGTAAGCTAAAGTATCTCGTTTGAGAGTGCGTTTGAAAAAAATACGGTTCGAAGCAAGGAGCATACGTAATCAATAATAACGTTTGTCTTCAAACCATACATTTTAAAACTACTAAACTAACCAGACACTCGACTTCTTAGCAAATGAAGCCCTAGCATAACATGCATGATGAAAATGGAGAATGATAAAATACCTTCTATGCTACTCAACACATTGTCCATTGACTTTTGCCATCCATCAGACTGGGTATCCACCTTCAAAGCACACCTCTGTTTAAAAATTAACAAAAAAAAATAAAAATAAAAATAAAAATAGAGAAGGGAATCAAAAAGAGTAGCTAGAAAGAAGGCAATAAACCATTAAACCATGAAAACTAGTACCACAAATGACGAGGACTCCATTGAATCAAACTTTGGCTGAGAACACTAAACAAAAAATATGTGTGTCTCGCTCTTTGATCCAAAACCCTAATCAAGAAAATGGCGTTGCTTGTTGAAGAATAAAATGGAACTTTCAGAGTGACCAATATATCTAAAAAGATTGCATATGATCATAGATATATATATAATATTTTCCATTTCTGCAGTGTAATCTTTTAAGGATTGCATGGGCATTCATTTGGTGTGGAGATCGTTCTGAAAATCAGTATATTGGAAGAATCAAGCTTTTCAACCAATCTCATCCTCCACAAATCTTTCCTTTTTTTATTTTTTATTTTTTTTGGTGTTTTGTGATTGGTGGAGTTGGATTAACAAGAAATTAATGTGAATATTCAATTACCATAAAAAGCCTTGTCCGAGAAAAACTCCTAGGAAAAGGACCACCAATTGACATTCCTATATTAATTTAGCTTGGGTGCACATAAAAAGTTAGGAGTTTGAATTTTATTTTCGTAATTCATTTTTTATTTTTAATGAAAAATTCTCTGTGTTGGTCTCGCTTGCTAAGAAAAAATTTCGACCCACATATAAAGGGAGTGTTAAAGTATTAATTAACTTAAGTTTTTTGAACAACAAATACTTTAATCGTGTCCGAACGAGAGGTGGGCCTCTTTACCACCTTTACAATCTCTGATGTAGTTTTTATTTGCTTCCTTCAGATTTAATAACCCTATTAAAATGTATTGAAAATCACATCCTCTAAAAAATATGTGTGAGTTTAATAGAATAAATTGAAGGAATTTATTTTAATTCAGACCCAGTTTAGAGAAAAATTGTATCCTATATAATGTGGGACAATTTGCATTTGCAGCCCTTTAAAAAGAAAAAAGAAAAAAAAGAAAAGGCATATTGATTGCTGAGATACTATATGTATATAGGACACTATTTTACATTGGATGATCCCTATAAAAAGAGTTATTTACTCTTTTATAGACTTGTGATAGATAAAAAGACAAAAGATGGAGTATTTTACTTTTTCGTATTATTATAAATAATTAAAATAAAATCTTTATTATTGTTGCAAGCTGACAAATTCTCTTTTGATCTGAAAGTTATATTTAATTGTCATCATCCACAAATCACTAAAACAGGTAAAAAAAAAAAATAAAAAAAATACAACAAACATATATAAAACAAATGAAAAGGCAAAACAAAATTCTTCAATTGTCAGTAAACAACTGCCATAAATCATATCCAATTTCAACCTTAAACAGCAGCTCGTCCTAAAAAATAAAAGAAAAAATAATGCTAAAAACTACATTTTTATTATATAATAATCTCACAATGTTGATAGGGTTGTCATGACCCTTAAATCAGTCTTTGTTAGAAGAGTAATATTACTATATATCATAGTTGATGTAGCAAGGTCTAATATACCTTTAATATATATATATATATATGGATGATCCAATTACTACTAGACCATACTACATACTCTTGCTGATTTTTAAACAGGTAAAAAACCAATGACTAATTCTTATTTTCTCTTACCGACCATGTGTTATTCGTTATTATAACTATAAATAAATCAGTATGTTCAACAACCCGCTCGATACTCGTTTAAATTCAATTCGAACTCGATTACAATTATATATTTATACTATAGGTAATGTATAGATGTTGGTCACAAACTCGAGCTTATCGAATCACACATTAAAAAATTTAATAGCCTAACTCGAGCTCGAGTTGAACCAAGCTAATCCTCCTCTGGCTCGGCCTGAAATGATATTTTCAACAAGCTTGAGCTTGCCTAAACTTCCAACGAGCCGAAATTGAACACATATTTTATACCTCGGCTCCGTTCAATACCAGCCCTATTCGCCATTGAAGTTGGGCGATAGGCAAATATAGGAGTCAAGTTTGGGCTGGACTCAAATAAATGGACCTATAAACCATCTAAACCCACAGATTCTTCCTGAGCAATATGTTATATGGGCCAGCGTGATAGCTTGCGTTCATTTTAGGACCAACTATGGAAACTTTTAGATTTGGTATTAATCCTGGAAAGTCAATGACAAAAAGGAAAATTTCAATGACAAATTTAACATATTGCTATGGAAGAATTTGTGGGACATTCTCGATATAAATTCCTGTATAAGGATCCTCTCCATTTAAGAATAGGTGAAATACAGCGGGATCTATTTTACTGTTTATATTTTGTTTTGTTGCATTTAATGGTATATATAATATCATGTTATTTAAAATTTTTAAATAACATGTCAACATATAAAGATATGTGAAATGGACCCTCTCTATTTTACTTGATCTTTATTTTATGGTTTATATTAAATTTCATAGATATAATAATATGTTTGTTGTCGCATCATTTAATTTAAGTCTCATTTAGTTTGCAGAATGAATCTTCAATCGGGAAAAGGGAATAGTTATTAACTTTTTTTTTTGAAAAGAGTTATTATTTGGAATGAAAGAGAGTGAAATATAGAATAGTTATTCATACTCCTTAATTTGAAGACAACGCATATATTTTAATTGGACTCGAATCAAAATTACTAGAAAATCTCAACATTATTTGTTTTATTCATCAAATTAAAAAGAAAAAAAGAAAAAAAAGAGAGGAGAAAACGTAAAAAGTGGTAGTTACTGACCACCCACAGAATAGCTCGTACCATTTCTGAAAAATGTAGTCCAATTTTTTTTTTAAATAGCTTTTAGAGGAATATGTATTCCTCTTCATAAAAAAATAGTTATTCAAATATGAATTAATAATTATTCTATCGAATAGATCTCTACCAAATAAATGAATAACTATTCCATGAGAATAATTATTCCATTCCGGAGATTTATTCCGCGAACAAAACAAAACCTTAAAATTTAAAATGTATACTGCTAGATATAATAAAACAAAATAATATTCATCTCCATTTTACTTGAACCACCAAATCGAGAACTAAGTCAGATGAGCTAAGCAACAATTTATAACTGAACTTGCAACGAACATTAGAATTGCAACTACAAATCTACAGGCTAAATCATAACCACGTCTTTCGGTGACACCCAAAGATATGTAGAAGATCAAAAAAAAAAAAATTCCCAAAATTTCTTAGTGAGCCGTGGGAAAAGCGCTCCTCTTCCGGTTCTTCAAGGATGTGCAAAATGCAGAGAAGGCCACTTTCATTTCATCTGGAAGAGGGAGCTGAAGTTGAAGGGGAAGTGACAAAGGTGGACGTACACCATAATGCTCACTCTTCTTTCTTAAGGGAAATGGTTGTGCAAGGGCTGGCTGCTGCTTGTTAAGCCCTTCAAGGACAAATGAGAACGCCCCAAAAGTGAGGCAGCTTTGTAGAAGAGCCTGGGGAGCGCCTGCAGAATCATATAGAGTGGAAACAAGGCTCAATTACTACCTTACACATACATTAAATTGTACATAGGAATTATATAAATTTGCATACGCCAACACTGTTAGTCTATTTTATGATGAATCTCTGACCCCAAGGGGTCGGTAACCACCCCTAGCTAACAGCAATCTATTTAACACTCACTAGCCAACCATTCATAGCTAAGAAATTCTAACTTGTAGGTACAGCAACAAGGAAAATTTGAAATAGAGAGGTTGACAAGATGAGGACACAAAGGTGCATAAAGGACCCCCCCCCCCCCCCCCCCCCCCGGCAGGGCCAGCAACAACAACAACACAGCCCTCTTTCAAAAGGAAAGGTACAATATAAGCAAATTAGAAAGAGGAAGTATTCAGCAACATAAATACAATGTGATTCATCCAAAAAAAAAAAAAAAACACAAATACAATGTCTATGATACTAGATGAAATACGGCCAAGTATGCTTCATAAAAATCAATTATGATTCAAGACTCTATCCAATATAAAGCTAAGTTCATTTTTTAGAGGGGAGGATGACCTGCTTGAAACTAAATATTCAAGCTGTATTGTTAATTAATGCATACAATGGATATTGGATACCTGGAAAACTTAGAGCAAGACCAGTGCAACATCCTGCTACTCCAGCATTAATAACTGTAGATAAATAGTACATGATTAGATGAAAAATGAATGTATAACGTGAAAGTACAAGTTATTTGGTACCATACTGTCATCCTTTCCTCGGAGCCTCTTCAAAATGCAGACAACCAAACTATGTACTCCCGACAAAACTGCAAATGTCTGAGAAGGACAAGGGCAGAAAATAGAAGCCTTAGTACAAATTCAGAGTATAAGTCATAAGCAAAGTAGAAAAATATCCAACAATTCCATCAAGTTAATCAAATTATAGTAAAATTCTGAGATTTCATACCTTAGCGGAAGATCCCGCCTCTGCAAAGGATCCTTTGAAGCCTTTCTTCTGAACCAGTCCCGCACCTGGAGCATATATCATCTCTTTCATATAAGTTAAAACAAAAGGTTCTAAACTTCTATGTGACATATTTAGAGAATAAAAAATGTCTTATTACACACGAAACTGATCAACAACTAAGCCTTGATCATAGCAAAAGACCACAAACCAATAAGGCTATCTGCCTTCACCATAACCACCCCCTCTTCCAACATCTTGTTAATGTAGCCCAGAACCCAATACTAGAAAGAAGAATCCCATATTTACATCCGCATCAGGAACTTAACCGCAACTATAACTACTCCCCTTCACAATCTGGCCCGTTTCTCTCCCCCACAGCATCTGCAACCTAAGTTTGCATAGAATTACATGTGCCCATTGACCCTTCTCAGAGTGTGAACTTGTGACATAATTCACACAATTGCCAAATTACGTATCATCATTCTTCAAGTTAACCTAAAGAAACTAAAACTATAATAGCTAAAAAAAAATTAACAGCTCAGATATGTCTCTAACACACTCAAAAGTCCGTCTGCAAGAACTACACCAACCCTAATATTGATCAAAAGAAATATCAAATTCCATCATAAAGGAAATCACAAACTGATGTTCAAAATTTCAATTATATCCACTTAAAGCGCATAAATTTAAGCTCTATCAGCAATGAGACCAAATTAATTCCATTTCCCAATTAATTAATCAAAAAAAAAAAACTTCCTAAACCCAAAATTCCATACAAAAACCCCACAAGATTAGAGAGAGAGAGAGAGACAGACAGACCGTATCCGAAAATGGAGCCCATAAAGGCTCCACCGATGGAATCGCTGGCGAACCTAACGAGGCAGACAGAGGCAGTGTTAGGGGCTGGTACCAATGCGTCTGAAGCATCAGGATTAGGGTTTGGATTGGTCTCCACCTCCGTATCGGAATCATTCTTCGAAGAATCCATCGTTGCCATGGCACTCTCTCTCTCTCTCTCTCCCCCCGTGTGTGTATTGCTCTCTATCCCTGTGCAGACTGTATAATAGTATCGAATCTGATTTGTATAGAATCTTTTAGTTTTAGATATCTTACACACGACGTCGTATGGTCAGCCTGGTGGGTGACGGACTGACTGTAAGCCCAAAGGGTTGGCAAATACATATTAGGTTCGGTCGTGTGAAACACGTGCATAAGATAAGTCGGGTTTGCAAGTCACGTTAAAAATTGACGGTTTTTATCACGTTCAGGTTCAGGTTGTATTAAAATATGAGTACAAGATTACAAAGTTAACTTTAACTCAACCTATTTGATTAAACGGGTGAGACTCATCAATCATAACTCACTAATTTTATGATGAATTTATATGAGTTTATGTGTCATCTAATGATTAAGTAAAAATGAGACAGAGTTTATTACTTAATTAATTAAGTTGTTTAGGCGATCGAGTCGTACATTGTCGCCTTAAGAGAATGTTTAAGTAATCAAAAGTATTATGGTGAAGCTATATATATTTTACCAGCTAAGTTGCAAGTATATTTGAGGCGCATACTTTGAACCATTTAATTTAAAAAGACTAAAAGCATGTTTGAGATTGCGTTAGAGAGCTTAAAAAATATTTTTTAGTTAAAAAGTTGTGTCAAATAAAAAGCTTGTCTGTTTGGTAAAAAAAATTCCAAACGCACTTATTTGACTTTTTTGCTTTAAAAATGGCTAAAACGCACTTTCGAAAAAAGTTTAAAAATGAAACTTTTTAAAAAAAGTTTTAAAAAAGCTCTATTTTCCAAACAAACTCTAGAATTAGAAATCACATTTTTATCATACAATTATTTCATCTTGTTAACATGATGTGTCAATCAGCCATTGAGTTAAGAGTAATTCTAGCAACCATAATTTTATCACACACATCAACTTTTAGATCGGCCATTATTAAAAAATATATATTAATTAAGCTAATGATTTGTTGACACTGCCACATAAGTAGGGTGCCAATATGGGAATGGGATTGAGATAAAAGTGTTGTTTTTAGTATTACTCTTTTAATAAGGGCTGATTGGCACTGCCACGTCAATATACTAAGATAGTTGTGAAATAAAAGTGTGGTTTCTCGCATTACTCATTTAAAAATAAGGGTTAAATACCTCTAAGGTCCCTGAGTTTTGACAACTTTATTTTTTAGTCCCTGAGTTTCAATTTGCATCACAGATGATACATCAATTTTGGGAAATGACCAAATTAGTACCTCGGTTAACTTCTCCGTCCAAAAATTAACGGACCGCCACATGTCAACTTCTGAGGTTGACACGTGGCACTATATAAAAAAATTAAAAATTAATTAAAAAAAAACTAAAAAAAACTAAAAAAACTAAAAAAAAAAAAAAAGGGGTGGCTTGGCCACCATGCCCCCCCATTTTGGCCAGGGAGGTGGCCGGTCGGTCTGGGCATGTGGTGGTTCGGCCACCCCCTGGACAGAAAAGAAAAAAAAAAAAAAATATTCGGGTTTAGGGTTTTGCCCTTGGGGGTGGCCGAACCACCCCCGTGCCCCTCCACCCCCAAGGACAAACCCTAAACCCGAATTTTTTTTTTTTAGTTTTTTCAATTTTTTTTTTAATTTTTAATTAATTTTTATTTTTTTATATAGTGCCACGTGTCAACTTCTGAGGTTGACACGTGGCGGACCGTTAATTTTTGGACGAAGAAGTTAACCGAGGTACTAATTTGGTCATTTCCTAAAATTAATGTATCATTTGTGATGCGAATTAAAACTCAAGGACTAAAAAATAAAGTTGTCAAAACTCAGGGACTAAAAAGGTATTTAACCCTAAAAATAATGACTAAAATTTAAGAAATCCTATCAAGTAGGTTGCAAACGTAATCAGCTTACTCAGGTTTAGCAATCAAGTAACTGCACTCCACATATATTGTATGAGTAAAGAATGAATAATCAATCATGAGTAGCCAAAGAAGCATCCACAATCATGAGTAAAGAATGAATATTCAATCGCATACCAAACATACAAAGCACAGAGGAAATGTTATACGACAACAAATAATCCCTGGACCCGAGTAGGGTCTGATTCAAGCCATCCATCACACAAGAATGCTCATCCACCTCCAACTCTCTCAGTAGCTGATTTGAACTTCAAAAGGAGAATCAGTAGTGATCTTGATATATTGCTCCAAATTCTGCTCTCCATGCCTGATCATCATCTGAATATGGGGTTGTTGGGTTGTTGTGTGCTATGTCGGAATCCTCCTCGCGGTATAGTGGCTGCAATGCAGATCCAGGCAATCTGCTCTCTGCAAGATATTGCTTCATGGTGATCATCTCCATCTTGTGTTTTCTTTTAAGCTTGTCCGTTTGCTTCTTTAACTTTTCGTTGTCTTCTTGAACCTTTGCAAAGTTCTCCTGCATTGATGTGAAAATCATAAGCATGAGCAATGAATCAGAAACTATCTACACTTTATCCCTTCCTTCTGTATTCATCAATAAAATTGACAATGATCGCTTATAGTAGGACGTGGTTCAGGACTAAGCGTTTAACATTGTGAAGTAAGGCTTGCGTCTTGTGTCGTGCGCATAAGACTCAAGCTAAGGGTGCCACATCAGTAATTGGAGACATGTGACAGCCCCAGCTTGCTTCCCATGTGCACTGCACAAGCAAGCCCTGACCAAGAGACAAGACCTTTATTTGAGGTAGCACCAAACAAAGGTAGCATAGAAAACACCAATGACTAGTCAGACTGTGAAGCTAATCTAGACAGAATAGTCCTTAAAAGAAACTCGGTTAAACACAGGTAAGTTAGAAAAATATTAAGAAATATCTTTTGTATAAGCGAAAAAGGAGCTACCTCTGCAACGGATGCAGTTTGTTCAGCTTCTCTCAGCCTAACAAGGAGTTCTCCAGCTGCATGAACAGCTTCTGCAGTGTCTCTAAGTTGAGTTCTAAGACTCTTGTTCTCCTTTTTCAACAGTTCTCTCTCCCTCTCCCTCTCCACTCTCAATGCAGAAAGCTCTGCAGCAAGGGATTTGGCAAAACGAGAGCCATGACCCTTTTTTCCTGCCTTCTTCACCTCCGCTATCCCTTCCATGATTGCACGATGCTTTCCAGCCAAGTCATTATACTTCTCTTGCAGTTCAGCATAGTGTTCGATCATTCTAGCATGCCCAAGGACTGCTCTGTGAAGTGCATCATCCAACTCTTCGGTGCACTTCTTCTCTAATGTCAACTCCATCTCGACCTTCTCTGCACGTCGGCGGTGGGATTGGAGATCAATTCTCAGTTCATCAGTTAAGGAAATCCAGTCACTCTCCATTTCTGTCCATCTCTGTCTTTCGCTCTCTAGTTCTTCCTTGCTATTATCTAGATGATCTACACCACTTTTTCGTAATTGGATTGATCGGGACAACAAAGAAGATCTGAGTTTTTCAACAGATTTGTTATGAGAAGCATCAGAATATGACTGCAACTTGTTTTTTAACCCTTCAATTTCCTTAAGAAGTGCTTCCTTCTCATTTAGATCAATATATCTGTTCCCAAACCCAGGTTCCACGACTTCCTTTACTTCACATTTTTCCTTTATCATCTCTGGCTGATTATTCTCAATAGAATTGCACCTCACAAGCTGCACAAACCACCAGACCAGGAAGAAAGTAAGAAAGAATTTCCCAACATTTTGAAATGAAAGATTTGACAGGGGAAAATAGTTACTGACCTTGTCATCCTTCAGTAAACGGTAATCATCATTTTTGGGATCCTTATATGACACTATTTCATTCTTTGAAGCCTCAAGACAAAATGTTTTGCTTTCTTCATCGTGCATTTCTTCCTTCTCGAGTTTGCATTGCTCTACCTGTGGCAATCTCAAATTGTCAATAACGAAACCCACATTATAAAGATCCCAAGAACTTATAGAGGTCAGAAAACTCTAATTACCAGTCGATTCAACTGCTCAATTTTGGCAGCTTGCTCCATGCAAACATTTTCAAGCTCCTCTCGCTTAATTGTTTTTATCATAGCATTCCAGGTTTCCTGAAATAGCAGAAACATAAAACTAATTACAAAGCAGAAATGGATTAGAGTTAATTACACTTTAGTGGAAATTACGTCTTGCCATACTTTAGGCACTTCGTCCATCCGTTGGGTAGGATTCTCTGCCTCATTGACTGCTAAAACCCATGTCTTCAAGCTATCCTGGGCGTCATTGGAATCCTTCTCAGATATTATTTGTCGGCAAGATGCACATAGGAAAGAAGCGGATGGTCCATTTGAAGATGGTTTCTCTTCTGGTAGTGTCTGAATAGAAGCATTGGCCTTATCAACTTCTGAACAAGGTTTCAATGTCAAGTGCTCAAAGGAGAAGGAAACTGAAGATTTATTTGGTGCCGAGTTCCGCTGATGATGGTCAATGATCTGTAAGCCTCTGTGAAGGCTAGCAGCCAAGGTCTCAGTGGGGCCTGTAAACGTCTTGCTTGACCGCAAAGAAGATCGGATGTGCTCGCTCTGTTTAAGTGATTGTCTTAACACATCCAAGTTGAACTTGGAACTTTCAGACACACTGGTCAGACTTGCTAAATGACTTGGCATATTCATGCTTTTCCTTTGTATATTTCCAATTTTTGGAGATTCAGACAATGGTGGGTCTTGGAGAATTGGAGACTGACAGCACGAGCTAATTGAAATGCTCCTTCTGGATGCATGATCAACAGCTGTTAAGGTGTTAAGAGCACTCACAAAATTATCTTCTAACGCATCATTGGCCTTATCAGGAAGTTCATTCCAAGGTTTTCCCACACTGATTTCTTCAAACTCACTTTCTGAACTCATCAAGTCTGTCTCACAACTTTCCTCCATTGAATAAAACTGGATGGAATCCCTATTAACAGATGTGTCTGTAATATTCTCCTCAGAACTATGCAACTTATCTAGATGCTGACAAAGTTCCCTTACATCATCTTGATCAACATTTACCTCTTCATCAGAATCATTATCTGTGGGGGTTAGAATCAAAGATCGGTTAAGGCTTACTCTCAATTGATTCAAGCTTTCACGTACATTTCGTCCTTGAAAATATCCATTTTGGCTTCCTGATGATGTACAGACATTAGACCTCGCTCTTATAAGTTCCTCCTGAAACCGAAAAAACAAAAATTTCTTAAACCTCAGCTTGCTGATAGCAACAGTCTCTGAAATAAGATTTCAGTTATAACTCCTGCAGGAAAACTTAATACCTTCAACTGACGAATTTGATCGCTCAAATCATTAACATCGTCCTCTCTGATTTCATTTATTACTGGCTCATTTCTAATAAATTTTACTCGCTGTCCGAATCTGAGAGTTCTCAGTGTATCACCGCTATTTCTGCAATAAAAAAGCGGAATCTTTATTTCTGGAAAAAAAAAAACCAAAATCTCAATTATTGTTTCAAGAGAATGTTAAAAATATGTTCTAAAATTACTATGATATGAAAATAATTCAATCTCATAATGATAAGTATGTAGCATCAAACTGTTAACATTGTAAAGGTTCACATAATTGTTGATTCTATGATACAAAAAGAAAAAAAATGAGTAGTTCAAGTCATATACTTGTTTTCTGGGGAGATGGCACAAATAACTGTGAGTTTGGCATTGCCGCCAAGTGATTCTCGCAGTAAATGAGTTAAACAGGAACCTCTGTATGAAATATCTTCCGAATTTCCAGACTGAGCACCTTTTGCAAGAATATTCACTAAGTGCCTGCACCAATATAGGAAAACAGTGATTATGAACCATGGCTATGCCTATGTACTTGACATCTTGATAGCATCTGTAGTTTACTCCAAGTGACAGATAAATAGTTGACAAACTCTGGCAATTCAAACCAAGCATGTGTTCATTGTTTCATTGTACAGATGTGTCAGCATGACTAGAAAATAAGGTATTATCCAGTCATACTAACACTTTCGGCATAAAATGTAAAAAGGGCAATAGACTAATTTGCACTGGTAGAATCACCATCTAAGCAGTAATCTGCATAAAACACTTCTAATGAAAAAGAAAAATCTCTAAGTTGAGGCTCGTGGCATCATCATACCCAAGTTGTGACAAGGACTTCTTCAAATGTTTGCCTTCCCTTACAATTTGTCTATCCCCATCATCAACTTTATTTCTATCAAGTCCTGCAAGATCAACAAGGCTGATTCTGCTTGTTTTTGAACTATTGAAACACTTCGATGAGGTTCCCTGTGGCATCAGTTGATAAAACAACACATGTAAAATGGAACTAATAAAGGGATAATGACAGCCAGTAAGAGCAAGTCAAGGACTCTAACATGGATAACGGGTACAATGACGCATATATACATATAGTTCCATTAAATGTTAAGACCACCTTCTGCCCTAAGGAATAGTCATTTCGTGGGCAGTTATATCACAAGCAAACGATCTCTTTTGCAGAATAAAATATTTTACCGAACTTTTTGATAGGTGAACCCAATTATCTAAATATTTTACTGAAAACTGACGGAAATATCCAACGATACCTTACACCAAGACTCGATGATGAAAGTAAAAACAATATGGGACCTCGAGCTCTTAGAATTTAAGCTAGTGGCTCCAACTTTTCTACTTGAAAGCCCCTGCATCATACATGGACACGTTAACCAAATAAAGCATGAAAGAAAAATCATTTTTAGCATGTAAAACAATGAATTATGCCAATATATTCACTGCAAGAAGAGACGCGGGCTTCTCAAAATGTATTGCATACCTTGATGAGGATTTGTGTTACATCCTCGAAGCTAGTCACATATTCCTCAGTCAAATTCTCAACATACAATCCATTTTTTGCATCATCACTTATCTGGAACAGTTTTTTACCAAACCCATTATTACAATCAAATATTAGCGACACATCTAAAAATATAAAGGATAGCAAGTCTCCACCTCAAGGTTTCGCTGAGTGGGGTCTAGTAAATCCCCAATTTGTTCGTTATATATCTGTGGATAACAAATCAATTAGACAAAACATCTTACTGTAAGTGAGGGAAGAAGAGCAGATACCAGTTGTAGATTTTCAGAAAAAGCAAATACCTCAAGGAAAGAGCAACGGCACTGATAATTTATCTGTTTCCCTTCTGAGTTCTGTTGCTCCTATACATAACAATTCAAACCAAACAGTCACGAAACAAATATTAACATTGCTTATTTTCACTTGCAATACCAAATTTAGAAGCAAAACATACTCTCTGAATCTCGGAGAATAACATTTGGAAGATGCGAGGAACAATGCCCTGGTGACTACTGCTTGAGGGATCCTCAACCATGGCGCTTGGCGGACCCCACATTGTGTAAGTCTTTCCGCTTCCAGTCTAGTGAGAATTCAGAAAAGTTACTTCTTTTTTTTTTTGTAAGTAAGAATTCAATAAAAAGCGCAGAGGGACGCAACCCTAGAAAAGTTACTATATTGCTAGTTACATTGTAAGTTAATTTACTTCATGAAAATGTCAAAAGATGAAACACATTCTATAAATTACCTGTCCATATGACAAAATTGCAGCGTTGTAACCTGCTAAAGCATTTTTCACCAAAGGGACTCCAACTAACTGGAATACATCTTCCTGGTTTGAACCAAAAAATAAAATCTTATAAATAAAAAAAAGGGTCTTACCCTTCATTTGGTTACGAAGAAAGCTAAGGAAAACAAAAGGAACAATCAAATTGTATATCTCAAATTCATGTCAGTGTAGTTTCCAAAATTTCAACTACTCAATCCAAAATTTCTCAACCCAAAGTGTTCCAATAACAAATAATCTCAGATTACGACTTTAAACTTCTCTAAATTTCCTAAATCTTGTTAGGATTCAAGCAAGGCATTACTCGACGTTAAATGCAATATAAATATTAAATAAAAACACCAGGATCAAGTAGCACACCTGATTCGCATTGGAATCAATAACTGAATCGAAAATAAATTTCCGTTCCCCAACAGACAATGTATCCGAAGAGATCTTCTTTACTGTCCGATCCCCCTCATTAACAGGTGTGATTCTCACTACAACCTACAATAGAAAAAAAATAAAAAATAAAAAAATAAATAAAATTTAACAATAATCACATTATATCACTATCATCCCCAGCACTAAAATTAAAATTCAAAAGAAAATAAAAATTTCATGACTAAAGCTCAGATCCCATACCTTTACCGGTGGCTCCGGAGGTGCCAATACTTCACACTGACTGTCCGATCCTACAATCTCATCCTGAAATTTTTTATTTTTAGGATTATATATCTATTTCTTAATAAATACCTCTTTGTGGATACAAAATAATATGATTTCAAAAATTCTACCTTCACGGGCGGATCGGATGGCGCCGGAGCTTCTCGCAGTTTGGACGGTGACAATTTGGTGACCGAATGCGAGACCTGGAGATCGGTGGTCCCGATGTTCGGATCGGCTGGCGGAGTGTTCTCGGCGTTGTATTTGGAGAGTTTAGGGTTTGACGAGTTGGATTTGCGCTTGGAGATGGATCTGGGAAGCAGGTTCCGGATCGAAGAGGTCGATATGGTCCCCAGGAACCGACTCTCCGTGGCCTCTGTGCTCTGATTGGGCCTCATGCTTCACTGAGCGAGCGATCGAGAGAGAGAGAGAGAGAGAGAGAGAGAGAGGGAGTTTGGATTCAAATGTTGGTTGAGAGGGAAATGGAAGATGAGCGTTTTGGAGGAGGAGGATGTTGATATGACCGTTGAGAATTTGGGATTCTTTTTAATCTCTAAATTGGTTTTCAAATGTTATGAAATGATTTAAATGCCCTACCTATGGCTATCATCTTTCTCTCTCTTTTTTCTTTTCTTTTCATTTTGATTTCTTTATTTGAGAGGTCTTCAGAAATTCAACTTCATGATAGAGTTATTAAAATTTTATTTATTAAATGATTCAATGTTAGAAAAATTACACAATATAAAAGAAAATTTCTGGAGCCCTCTCTTGCATCAAAATTGAATTTTTATGGGGTTGTTTATGGAAATTTTACTTACTCATGGTATTTTAATATTTTTGCAATCATACCTTTAAAGTTAAAAATTTACAATTTTAAGCTGAAAACATGAAAATTTTCAAGATACCCTACATCTTAATCTCGTAACACTGCCAAGTGATTTCGAGTCATGTCCAAAACAAACCCATCAAAACTAATATGATCACAGATCAACGTGGATCAAGGTATGATAAACTTCATCTGTATCAGGAGTGGCCTCGCTCCTTGATTCTTGAACATTCAAGTTTCAAAAATTAAGATTTTTCTTTTTCTGCTATCGATAAAATTAGAATTTTCTTTTAAAAATATATTTTTTCAAATTTTAATATTTTTTTTTTAAAAAAAATGGCCCTCCCAAACGATATATTTACGTAGTTTGATACTTTGATTTAAAATCGTACTTTTTGTCTGAAAAATCGTAATACCAAACACGTCCCAAATAAAATTTAATTCTAAGCATCTTTAGGTGCTTGAAAATCAACATAATGCAAGCTTGATATTGAAAATTGACGGATGCACTTTCACAAAACAATAGCATCACTTAATGGGTTGAAGAAATGCTATATGTACTTAAACTACAAATTGAGCTTTATTAAGATGATGTTGAGCTTATTCATTAGTACACATAACATTTCTTTTTATTAATTATTCTGATTATCTCCATAAGCTCAACATCAGTCAGTAAGACTCATTTTATAAAAGTTTAAGTACATGTAGCTCATTCACACAAAGGAAGAGGAGTAATAATGGCTTTGGATTGCTTCCGGTTAAAAAAATTACTGAAAATTATCTTGTAATTATTTTAGTGGGGGTATGTGAAACCCAATAATAATAATAATAATAATAATAATAATAATAATAATAATAATATACCACTTTTGATAGTTTTTGTTGGGTATAATAAAATTAGAAAAATATTCTGAAATCTCACCTGAACTCACATTGTTTACATGCTATCGATGTGTGGTTCAGAGGCGGTGACAAATTAATTAGTCCATCCAGAAGATTCAAAAAAAACTAGCCGTTTCCGTTCAAAAAAGAAAAAAAAAAGAAAAAAAGAAAAAAAGAAAAAAAAAAAAAAAAAAAAACTAGCCGTTGTGGCCGGTGGGGCAAAAGTCGGAGCCGACTATTAATTAATTAATCTAACGGTACGCTCACCGCAGCTGTCTCTTTATTTAGGTGATAACAGGCTGAATCCATGAGGGCCCCTATAAACTCACAACGGTAGGCAACCTACCTCCTAAAGGTTGAGATGAGACAAACTTTGAACCCAACTATGTGGATTCCTTCACAATTTGCCCTAGAAATTTAACATATCAGTCATTATAGAGTTTTTGTTTTTTTTAAAAAATAAAAATAAAAATAAAAATTCCGACAACCAATTAGCTTCGTTTTATTAATATTATTATTATTATTTTACTATTTACGCTGTACTCAATAATAAATCTCTATAAGTAGGCCTCTTCAGCTCATTTGGTTAGCCCAAAAAACCCATTTATGACAAGTCTTATGGATAGACCAAACTCAATCAGGCCAAGATGGACCGGTGCACAAATAATAAAGAGAAGTCGTATCTATAATATTCTGACTATTGCCATCTAGATTGATAACGCCCCTTCATTCTATAAGGCTAAAGAAATGTTTGCGTAATGAAGTGAATGAATCAAATTAGTTACCCTATAAACCCCTCTTCTTAATCGACGAAGCATGAGAAGACATGTCATAAAGAGAGACAAATGAGATCACTCACGACATACGTATTATTCTAGCCAAACACTTAATTTTTTACAATTTTTATTGGCTTGTTGCCTTTTCGAAACCGGCATTGATTTAAACATCGAATGACTCTCTAACATAACACTTTAAGCTTAACTGTCATTTTCTCTTCAAATTTGGCGGGCGATTAACTAATTCTTTAATTCTATAAATCTTTAAAATTGTAGGCCCTGCAATCCCTTGCTTAATCCTGCCAAAAAGCTCCTCTTTCTAGCATATACTAGCAAGTAGCAACCACCACAAGAGTCTATTGCACTGTTTCTTCAAGCCTCGCCAGTTGAACCTTCAAAAAGCCCACCAGCTGTTCTCCATTTTCCTTTTCTCCAAATATTATATGCCACCTTTTCAATGCCGGTCTTAAGCGTTTGTTCACATGTGCTGTCTTTCCTCTTCTTTTCTTTTCTTTTTCTTTTCTGTTCACTCCTTCTCTTGAACTATTCAAGCTGTTCATGCTTGTGCAGATGAATTCAAATAACAAGGAAATTTTGGGGGGATAAATTAGTGTAGTTTCTAGTGACTGACTTTGTACATAAATCTTGAAGTTGTAGCCATCTTGAGTCCACTTTTTGATATGTTAGAATTTACATGCAACACTAACAAGGAATTAGGAATGAGGATTCTTGAAATTTTTGCCCGAATTTTAAGTGATTCGAACAAGATGATAGAAAATGAGCGCGGAGCCCAGATGCCCCGGGCAGTCCATGATGCCGGGTTCATTTGTCTGAGGCACTCAACTCTCACACCAGCCCTCTCTTGCAAGAATTTTCAAGAAATTCGATCCAATTCATGGTTGTATGGAGAACATATCCACGGCCTCTCAACTTTAGGCCTGAACCCATTGTCTCATTGTGAGTTTGTCAATATGATTAGAGAAATGGTACACACCCATTTTTAAGCTCTCAAGTGCATATTATTTAGTAGTGATTTTCACTGTCACGTTAGAGTGTACATAATATTTCTCATATAATTATCTCATCCTCATCCCTCCGTATTCAACGGAAAGATTCTCATTTCTTCTAGATTTCTCTGCAAATACCGTCGACCTTATTTAGACAAGACGAAAAACAAAATGGGGGGTAAATTTTTGGCATGTTCGATCGAATGGAATATAATTTATTCCATGGTAGGGGTCATATATTTGCTAGATTGGATAAGCATCTTCAACAGTGACATCCTTTTCCACTTTTTATTGGATAGAAAAGTAGGGAAGTCTCTTTCCAACAGATATGGCATATTTCAATTTGCATAGTGGAGCAAGTTTAATTCGCTGTTTTGCTTAGGGGACACTCCATATGGAACTTTTTGCAGATTTCCTGCTAAGGGATTTCAATCTTATTGGTATTAATTGTCTTGAGTTTCATTGGGGCATCCACTTATGAAAGAACCCAATTACGATTTTCTAAATCTTTTTAAGGGCTTGCATTGTGATGGAATGATCTGAAAATTGTTTAATCGTGTATATATATATATATATATATATATATATATATATATATATATGCCTGTTAAGATCAGGGAATGTGGGATTAGGTGAACAATTAATCAAGGAGGCAAGGCTGTAAAATAAGTCAAAGGCACCATTTAAATAACACCAAAAATAGGATTAAACCTCATGATTCCCAGGTGTCATCTGGGAAACGAGTTCATGAAGAGTCAAGATTTGCTGACATTTCCCATTCAATTATTTGTCTCGATGTTCCCTTTTTTCTTTTTTTCTTTTTTCTTTTTAATTATTATTATTATTATTATTATTTGTGAATTTTTTTTTTCTAAAATTTAAAAATCTCAATTTGACCATGAATATCACCAGCTATGTCCAAAAACCATGCATATCCTTTTTGTTAATTTTTTTTCTTCAAAATATATATATATATATATATATATATATATATATATATATATATATATATATATATATATATATATATATATATATATATATATATATATATATATATTGATGTGAAATAAACATAAAAATAATTTTGACTGTTTTATGTTTTAGTTTGTTTGTTAATGTTTTGAATAATTCTAGAAAATACATTTTATCTTACCACTATTTCACAATATTGCAATATAATAATAATAATAAAACTACATTTAGTGCCGTTTTAGGCCATATAAATGGCACCAAACAGTTAATGCCGTTTCTCAACCAACCCTTAGATAAATCATTGTTAAAATAATAATAATAATAATAATAATCAAGGGTTAATTATGTTAGAATATATTTCTATAAAATGTATTCTAACAGGTTGGGACTGCCACAATCACAATAATTTGATAATCAATAACAAGGATTACAATTATGATTATACGACAATATATTTTAGTAGATTAGAATTGACACATCGACACTATAGAATAATTGTGGGAAAAAAATGTTGTAAATAACATTACTCTAATGTTTTTATTTTGAAAACAAAAAATAAAAATAAAAATGAGAATAGTTTAACAAATAAAGCCATTATTAAACGGCTTGGAATTATCCCGATACCTAATAATTTGTTGTCCGAATTTTAAACAATTTCATTAATAAAATTGTTAAAAAACTTTACCCAATAGTTCTAGAATCGGCTTAGGGACCAATTTTATGATCAACATTGACGTTTGCAATGAGTTGGATTATTTGTTTTTTTTTTTTTTTCTCTAAGATCACGTGGAAAATAGAATAAAAAATAAGTAGCATTTTGATCTTCAACAATCTAATCCCCACCATCCAAGCTAAGAAGGAATTTTCAAAGGACCACATCATAGTTTTCTCAACTGAAAGCTAGTTTAGTGGACACCATATACGTTTCTAGACTTGGAAACTAGTTTAGTGGATGGATTAATAATTAATACTTGGGTTAAATATAATTTTGATCCAAGTGGTACGTTTATCATTTTATCAAAAAGTTTATGAGTTTTTAGAAGTGACAAATTTAATAATCGTGCTGCCGTCTAAAATAGCAACAGAATTTTTGTTACATGTACAAAAAGCCATGTAACACATCAATATATCATTTTAAAAAAGAAAAAGAAAAGAGAGAGGAATGGTTGTATGAAAAATCACATCGGTAGACGATGGTGGGATTCCGGACAACCCAACGCTATCCTCATGGAGGTGGTTTATGCATGGAGACCCCCTCATCTCTATGACCACCTCCTGATGTCTTGACGACGTGGTCGTAGGGTGTGTGGAAGTTCCCAGCGACCCACCTCTGACTCTTTACGATGGGTCACAAAGAACTTTTCTACGCTCGTGACTACTTCCTCCCCTTAATTATAAGTGGGTCGCGAGGATGGAGGATCCCTCGTGACCACCTTGCAAAGGTGGCCTACTCGCAGGGTGGGGGGTCCTCGTGACCCACCATCTTTCACACACCCCCCCCCCCCCCCCCCCCCCCCCCAGTAACGACCTCTATGGGGTAGGGGCCCCCATGAATCACATCCACAAGAGTGGGGCCAGGTCGCCAAGAAACTTACCGCCACCCACAAAGGTATTTTTGTCCTAAAACCAACATTTCCTTCTTCTTTTTTTCGCAGTCTTCAAAAGTATACGCTAATTACGGCATCGCTGTTCGTGAAATACTTCCCATCTGGGCCTCATGGCCCTCATCCTTCTCCATCACCCAACAAAGAGATAAAGAAAAAGAAACAAAGAAGAAAGGGAGAGTCTCCCATCCCTATCCCTATTCCCTTTCATGGGGGGAGACTCTGATCGGCCAAAGGTTCACCTTGAGAAAAGGGAAAGGGGGTCCCTTTTGGCTTCTTTGTAGGCCATCTCCTCAAAACCCAAAAGTCCACTTTGTTGGATGGATTGTATGATTTCAAAAGGGAGTTAAGATCATTGAATAGTGAAGTTGTGAAACCCTACAAAGTCATATTTGAATTAATAAAGCAAGGACCCACCATATTATTAGCCTTTTATTTCTATTATTTGGCTTTGGAACCCTCACTTTAGTTTGAATAATACAGTGTACAAACAATACCTCGAAAGAAACACACAATAGGCCCCACTATAAAGAATGGAAAAATAAAAAATAAAAACAAAAATAAAAATAAATAAATAAAGCTAAGTGCTCTCACCCTCTTTAGTGGTGGAAATTTTTTGCTACTATATATAAAGTGGTAGTTCTCCCAAGTTCCACGTTCCTTTCCTTTTCTTTTAGGTGCTCTTGATTAAACTAGCATCTAAAATTCTGCCTACCTTTTTTAAACAAATATATATTATAACATGAGTTTGGCTTACCTCCAAAAAAAAAAAAAAAAAAAAGAAGTTCAAATTAACGGCAAAGATTGTCTTAAGTAGGAGTGGTAATTTGTGTTCATGTGTCGGGTTCGGACGGTGTCGACGTATGAATATTAAATTATATACGCCAACTATAATTCGACCCATTAAATTAAACGGGTCAAACCCTTTAATCGTAACCCACTACCAAATTTGTGTCGAATTCGAATAATTGTCAGCTCTATCAATTTTACAATGTTTACAGTTAAATTTTGTTAAAAAAAAAAAGAAAAAAAAAAAAGAAAAAGAACCTCCTAATAATTGTCTTGCTGTCGGTGAGCCAAGAAAATTATCATATGGGGAAAAGGAGAGAAGAATCAGCAATATATATTTATATATATTAATTTGTTTTTTTGTGTAAAGTCATGATCAGGATAATCCTTGGAAAATACGCATATACTACTATATAGTATGTGTTGGAGACATTGCTTTAACAAAAGTATGGTACCATCTTATCATAATGATGGTAAATGAACCATCTCTCAAGTCTCAACACCAGTGCATTTGTCTTTTTGCAATTTTCCTCCACCGGAGCCTTTTTGGCAGTTGGGTACAATTTTGCTACTTCTTTTCTCTTCTTTTTTTTCAAAATTTCAAGAAGAGTTAGAATAGAATAGTCTAGATCCACCTAATAATTGACCCCTTCATGCCACTCATCTTGGCAATAACAGAGCTGTGTTCTTTGAAGAACAAAAATGCCTAGGGTGATATATGATGATCAAATGAAGGATTACATGTGAAAATATTGATAATACATTACTATTCACAAATAAAGTACATGAGGCATTTTCATGCTAAGTTGATTGTGTTGTACTCTTCAAGAGGCCCTTGGTATTTTTTACTAAGTAGTAGTAAAAAAAGAAGAAGAGAGAAATGAAGAATTATACTACAAGTGTGGCTACTCCTAGTACTTCCTCAATGGTCTATTTCTAATTAGGACTTACATGTGGACGGATAGTAATCGCAATTAATAACTAACTGTTAATAACTGTTATCCGTTATCTGTTTTAAGAATAGTAAAATTCACTATCCGCATATGCAGATGCGGATAACAGTTTAAAAGTATATATAAACAAATTCATCAAAATGACATCATTTTGAATGTGTTACATTTAGACTTAATTTATGTTTTGGATTTGTAATATGTATATATATATGAGTTGTGGGACAAAATGAGTGACTATTGTTTCGACCTATTCAAGTTTTAGATCTATTATAGGCATAAATTAGAGTGATTATGGCTCATAATCCATAAAGAAAAAGTGAATGTTTGTTCTCTCTCTCTCTCTCTCTCTTCTCGAATTTGTACACAATAGATTAACTCTCCTAAGAGCATTCCTAGTGAGCTCTCCATTTCAAAATTTTCACCAAAATTTGGTGAAAAACTCAAAAAAGTCAACTTCAATAAACTCTCTATAATTTCTTTATTTTGTCTATTGTCAAAATTTCACTTCAAATTTGGCTCACAAATTTCATGAGCTATTGAATATTTTATCATTTCTTTCTCCTTTTACTTTTCACTTTTCACTGTAGTAGAGCTTAAAAGAAAAAAAAGAAAAAAAAAAAAAAAAAAAAAAAAAAAAGAAAAAAAAAAAAGAAAAAGAAAAGAAAAGAAAGCTTAAAAGACTAAAATAGGCCCAAAATGCTTATTGCCTAATATGTGGACAAGGTTAATAATAGCAATAATCTTGCAGATAACAGCTAGTAATCGTATAATGCGTATGCAGATACTTAAAAGTGATAATCACATAATGCGGATATGGACATGATTATTGACAATAACCACACCCGCATATACATTCATATTTCCAATGACACCTTTAAAAGAATTGGTTGTTCTATGAATTCAGTTTGTACTTATGTTGGTTCAAATCTTCATGTAGCTTGAATAGTATTTTCCTCCAACCATGTGTTGAGAGCAAATAATGGATAAATCTCTTACCTTTCTTTTAGAAAAGGGCAAAGTTTCCATCTCAATTAGTTATTTTCAACCTAATTTATTAAATTGACATATATTCTTAGAGCACGGATTCTCACCTGCATTTTGAATGTTGAAGAAAATTCTCAACTCAACATGTAAACTGTAATCTATCCATAGAACATACGATTATCACAAAATGTATGTAAAAATCACATATCTAAAGATAAATATAAGTTTAATAGACAGAATTTGAGTAAAACTGTGTCCATTAGAAGATATTATTTATTTATTTTTTTTTTTTAAAAAAAACTAAAGTAATATAAGTTGAAAATGTCACTTCGAGAGGAATAACACCCCGAACTTGTGTCTTGTGTACACCGACACATGAAACAAACCAAAGTCATTTTAAAAACAATAAGGACTATTGAGTGTGGCTACTCCTAGTACTTCCTCAATGGTCCATTTTTAATTAGGACTTACATGCGAACGGATAGTAATCGCAACTAACAACTAACTGTTAATAACTGTTATCTGCTATCTGTTTTAAGAATAGTAAAAATCACTAACCGCATATGCAAATGCGGATAACAGTTTAAAGGTATATATAAACAAATTCATCATAATATATATATATATATATATATATGAGTTGTGGGACAAAATGAGTGACTATTATTTCGACCAATCCAAGTTTTTGATCTATTATAGGCATAAATTAGAGTGATTATGGCTCATAATCCATAAAGAAAAAGTGAATGTATGTTCTCTCTCTCTCCATCTCTTCTTTTTCATTTTTGAATTTGTACACAATAGGTTAACTCTCTTAAGAGCATTTCTAATGAGCTCTCCATTTCAAAATTTTTACCAAAATTTGTTGAAAAACTTAAAAAAATCAACTTCAACAAACTCTCTATAATTTCTTTATTGTCTTTTGTCAAAATTTCACTCCAAATTTGGCTCACAAATTTCATGAGCTATTGAATATTTTATCATTTCTCTCTCATTTCACTTCACTTTTCACTGTAATAGAGCTTAAAAGAAAAAAAAAAAAAAAAAAAAAAAAAGGGAAAAGAAAGAAAGCTTAAAAGACTAAAATAGGCCCAAAATGTTTATTGCCTAATATGCGGACAAGGTTAATAATAGCAATAATCGTGCAGATAACATCTAGTAATCGTATAATACGGATGCAGATACTTAAAAGTGATAATCACATAATGCGAATGTGAACATAATTATTGACAATAACCACACCCGCGTATACATTCCTATTTCCAATGACACCTTTAAAAGAATTGGTTGTTCTATGAATTCAGCTTGTACTTACGTTGGTTCAAATCTTCATGTAGCTTGAATAGCATTTTCCTCCAACCATGTGTTGAGAGCAAATAATGGATAAATCTCTTACCTTTCTTTTAGAAAAGGGCAAAGTTTCATCTCAATTAATTATTCTCAACCTAATTTATTAAATTAACATATATTCTTAGAGCACCGATTCTCACCTGCATTTTGAATGTTGAAGAAAATTCTCAACTCAACCTATAAACTGTAATCTATCCATAGAGCATACGATTCTCACAAAATGCATGTAAAAATCACATATTCTAAAGATAAATATAAGCTTAATAGACAGAATTTGACTAAAACTGTATCCATTAGAAGATATATATATATCTTCGAGAGGCATAACACCCCGAACTTGTGTCTTGTGACACCAACACATGAAACAAACCAAAGTCATCTTAAAAACAATAAGGACTATTAAGGAGCAATATTAAGTCCAAAGAACATCACATTTCAATGGTAATGTCCATCCACTTATAAGGGTAAGAGTCCTAGTACCCTTGAGCCAAATCCATTCCATTTCACTCAATTTTGTTGAAATAAACATGAGAATTAACAGAAAAGTAAAAGTAGTTTTCCCATGAAACCGATCAAAAATGTCCACATGACATGATTGCAAGCCCAAAAATACAACCTGAAAAGGATAGCCTGCTGAGAATATGACAAACTCCAGAGTCGGAACGGTACATGTGTGTGTCTGTGACCCCATGTTTCCATGTCCCACCAACAAAGCGCACCAACAGCCTATCTGATTGGTCCGGCTGAGGCCAACGCGTGGGGCGGTGTATCTGCAACCGCATCGTCTCCATCCCCAAAAACAAATAAAAATATCCCAATTAAACTAAACACACACACTGATTGATCTTAGCCAAAAGGCGGAGATAGCATTCCATGAAAAGCACACACACAAAAATATCCCCATAAATAGACGTACGCATTCATCAGATACTCATATTAATACTCACCTTCCGACAAAGTTCAGCACACGCACCTGAAATTCTCAGTGTGATAGATTTTTGCGCTGTTCTCTTTATATTCATCCGTCCACAAGCAGTTCACGGTTTGAGCTCTCCAACACCACCTCGATTTACGAACTGGGTCGTTAACGGATCTTCGCTTAGAGCCACAGGTTGTAGACAAATCGGTTTGACTTTAGAGCCAAGGGTAAGAAAAAGACAACACCCATTTCAGATTTTTATTTTCTATTTTTATCTGTTTGTGCGGTTGATTTTAATTTTTTTTGTCCCTGTCGTTTCTTTGTATTTCTTGTGTTGTTGAGGGTTGAAGGAGAAATTCCAAGTGGGTATGTTTTAGAATTCTCTGACACGATCTGGGTTACTGTGCTTTTTCTTTTTGCTCTCCTTGTTTCACTCCCTCGGATTCCGGTTAATTGTGTTTCTGTGGAGGAAAAGTTGGTAGCTTTATTGGAAACTGTTCATATCTGCGGGGATCACTGTTGAAGGGTCTTGCTTATTTTAAAGTTTGGGGGTCTGGGTTTTGAACTTGCTCACTGGAAAGTCTCAGTTTTTAGGGGTTTTGGTAATTTTGGTTCTCTTGAGCTCAAGCTTGATTTTTTGCTTTGAGGTTTGGTTTTCAAGTAATTGATGTAAAAGTTTCACTTCTGGGGTTCTTTGTTTTGGGGTTTTGTGATAACAGCTATAAGTTTCAGCTCAATTTTGGTTTTGGGTTTGGGATTGTCTTTCAGAACTGGCTTTTGTCTGATTTAAGGTTGGGCCTAGGCTTTGAAGTTGTTCATCTTGAAGGTCCCATATCGTGGGGTTTTGGCGTGTGGTTTGAGAATTTTGTTTTCTTTGTAGCTCGGGCTAGGTTTTGTAGTTCATGTGAAAGGCCTTGTTCTGTAAATTTTTTGCTCCTGGGCTTGAGAATTTACTCTTGTTTTCGCTTAGGCTGGGTGTCACTTTGTTTAATTCTCGGTTTGGTTTTTAGTTTTAGTCATCAGGGCGGTTCACAAATTTGCTTAGGTATAGGATCTGATGTCCTAGGTTTTCACCAGATCAAGAGTTTCTGATTTGGTGATTGGTTCTTTGCTTTTGGTTTTCAGTTCAAAGAATCAATATTTGTCTTCACTTTCGTTTTCTATTGAGCTTTTTGTCTTTGGGACTGTTTAGGAAAGTCTTAACTTGTCTAATTTGAGGTCGTTTACTTTTGCAAATTTATCTTCTTGTGCTTTTCCAGGTTTAACTTCTGGGTGAGATATCATGGACTCCCCACAATCTGTTGTGTCACCATTCAAGAACTCCTTCGTTGCCGAGTCTGAGATGCGGAAATCCGACTTCTTCATACAGAGCCCTGGTCCCTTATCAAAGGGAATGGAGGTCAACAGCAAGGAAGCTCTGGTGTCTAACATAGAGGACTGCATTGGTGTTCTTGATGTCTACGTACATCAGGCTAGGGACATCCATAACATCTGCATATACCACAAGCAAGATGTTTATGCTAAGCTTTGCCTGACTAGCGATCCTGAAAACACAGTCTCCACCAAAACCATTAATGGTGGTGGGAGGAATCCAGTCTTCAACGACAATGTCCGTCTCAATGTTTGGACTATTGATTCCTCGCTCAAATGTGAGATATGGATGTTGAGCAGGGTCAGGAATTATCTTGAAGATCAGTTGTTGGGGTTCGCTTTGGTGCCGTTATCTGAAGTCCTTCTCAAGAATGGGAAATTGGAGAAAGAGTTCTCTTTATCTTCAACTGATCTGCTCCATTCCCCAGCGGGGTTTGTTCAGTTGTCTCTCTCCTATAGTGGGGCTTCACCGGAAGTAATGGCTATTCCTGCAATTTCAACTGCTTTGGCCACGAATGCAACTGAGCAGGACACGGAGATATCTGAGTCACTCCCAAGTGATTTTGATAAGATTGAGTTCCCAGATCCTAAGATTGATAATGAAGATCAGTTGATGGTTTCAGAGTATTTTGCGTTACCATGTAACAGTTTGGACTCTGAGAGCTCTGAGAGCTTTGCAGCTTCTGATGCAGAAAACCATCTCAGTTCAGAGGTGGGTGTTCATGTTGTAGAAAGCTTCTCAACTGGTACAGTTGAATCTATCCAGCATTCAAAGATTGATTCTCCTCCGAGCAGTGTGTCAACTAATGGGGTTTCTTCTCCTTCGGACCCTGCAAGCTCAGAGTCTTCTGATGCTCTGGAAGCATCAAAATCTCCGAATCAGGAACGTGATTCTGCTCCAAAAGAGAGTTCTGCAGATGTTAAAGATGGTGAGAGTGATTCCTCTGGTGGGGTGCCAACAAAGCCTGTTGTCGCAGTCAATATTGAGCCAGAACAAAAGGTGGTGCAGCAGGACATAGTGGACATGTACATGAAAAGCATGCAGCAGTTTACTGAGTCATTGGCAAAGATGAAGCTACCTTTGGACCTTGACAATGGACCAACCAATTCAGGAAATTCAAGCTCTGACCAGAAATTACAGGCATCAAAGAACACTGGTTCCCGTGTGTTTTATGGCAGTAGGGCTTTCTTCTAAGCTTTTGTTACAGTGGTGCGGAGGAAGACAGACAGGTGACTTTAGATTTAGACTGAAGACTAATACCTAGTACTGAGGTGTAATAATGTGTTATGTAATGTGATGTTTTCCTTTGTATGTTGAGATGTAATAGATGGCAGGAAATCATGACACTTTTGTACCCCCTTTAGAAGCTTTGTTCTATCGCAGCTGCTATCATATATATGAACTATTCTGATTTTGTCTTCCTCAACTACCAATTATTATGAAATCAAATTCCATCTAACTATAGTTTAATCATGTATTTGCATCAAGAATGATGTGTTGGTCCCACATTCACATGGTGATTCAAAGCTAAAAGTTAGCGAGGCCGAAGCATCCATGATTTTGCTTTCGGCCATTTAACATATTATATTTGTAAGTCTCTATCCATATTTTCATCTGAGTTTGACTGGCCGGTGTATATTTGAAATTCCACAATTTTTTACCAGCTCTGTTAATCTTTGATAAAATGTAAATATGTCTATCCAGAAACAGAATATCATGTTATCTTTTGAATGTTGGCTGATAAAATTGCGAAGGTGAAAGTTCACTACTGCAAACCAAGATCCATACACGTTAAAAATGCATTGAAGTCACTTCTACAATCGTAAGTTCTTTACAATAGGGAACAACACAGATAATGAAAAGGAAAATAAACACTTTCGTATCCTACTCAAGGTTTTGGCGTACTTTCAAATGGGGACTTCAATTATTTCATTTGCTCTGATGTGCATATGCCTCCTACAGATCCAAGCAATCTGGCCATCGTCCCTGTATCTTACTCTATATAATCCAAACTTCTCTACAATGTCCTTTCCAGTTGAGCACCTCCTGTCCCTTAAAAAGTCCACGACCCATTGCTGTGCTGTTCTTAGGTCTTGCTGAATACCCCTAGAGCCTCTATGCCGGCTCCCCTGCACACGTCCCATAGCTGCAGCCCCTGCAGCCCCAGTTGCAACTGCTCCTGCTGCCCCATAAAGAAGGGAAGAGTCAGCTAGGTGGGCAACTTCCCTGCTCAAATCGGGTATCATTTCTCCCATACCAGCTGCTAGATGGGCTCCTATCTTAAGAGCAAATGTTAACAGTGTCATGAACTTTTTCATGTATGGAGCCAAACTCTTTACTGCCACGTTATCAACTTGCATCAGTTCACAGCCCATCTGATCTTCAACAACGTGCATTTCTCGTCGGAACTCACATAGCATGTGAAGCCGGAGTGCGTTCATCCCAGAAATTATGTTTGTGACCAATCTCCTTGAGTAGTTTTCTGTTCTAACAAAATAGAACATGTTGGGTACTTTCCTCTCTTCCACTTGGACATTGTAGTTAATTAGGTAGTTCACTTTGTGATGAAGGTGAGTGAGGAGTCTGTGCTCATAATATCTCAACCCTTGGATCTCCTGCTTCAAATCTCTGATTTCTTGTTCAATGATCTTCAGTCTCTGCAGAACTGCTTCCACTCCCTTGGCAATACCACCAAATGTTGGTTCAACTTTGTCGGGTTCATCACTTGTGGATAAAGTATGATCTGGTCCATCTGAGTTGTTTTCAGGTAGGACTTGTAATTCCTCAGCAAGGTTGTGTAGGTCATGATATCTTCGATGCAGTACTTCCCGAAAGTCATCATCTGATAATAACTCTCTAGCCAAATCAAAACCTTCTCTTAGAATAGGTCTGCCCGAGTCTGATACTGAACTCCAGGTATGTTGATAATCATACATGCTGTCTGCAGGAACCGAGAGTAGTGCCTGTTTCAATTGTTGCAGAGACGCAAATTGGGTTTTCCTATATCTGGGGGGTGTCAGGTTTTGCACACATTCCGGCCGCATGACATTTTCAGTCAAGGTGATCCCATGGCAGAGGCTTTGAATTGCCGGAATTATTAGATGCTGGATGAGTCTAAGGGTTTCTGTCAGGTTCTTGGTCGAGCATGCAAGGACATCAATGTAGTAACCCAACTTTCCTCCGAGCTCTACTCTGATGTAGATACCATTGATACTTATTGAGATGAGGTACTTCTCAAGACTGTAAGTTGCTCCATGTTGGTTCCTTAACCCCATGATTTTGTTGTGGAGATGCACCTGCGTTTCCGACAAATAAATTTTGATTAGAAAATCGAGCCATGAGATAATTATGGGGAATTTCATCTCATTGATTCTCTCATGGTACATAAACCTAAGTGTTCATTCAATACTAAAGGGAAAAGGGAAACAATCTAAAAGCAAAATTCAATCGATGCTTTGCTATGATCTAAAAACTGTCTTATTTGCTTTATTGTCTTACTTTTAACTCCAAAGTCTATAAATCCTTTTTCTTAAAGTGACATAGAATAGACTCCTAATGAAGTCATTAGAGAAAAAGGTTCAGTTTTTCTGTGTGTCTGTAGCTATTATATTCCCTACTCTAAAGCGCATAACAATGGATTGATGCATAATCTATAACCGGAAGGAATTAAACAAAGATAGTTTGAGGAAAAATTTTAAAACAAAAAAGTAAAGTAACAAATGAAAAAGAAAAAGAAGGGTGGTGATGGAGAGAGATTTTCTTGCCTGTAAACGAGGAAAGAAGCCTGGTGTGAGAAACATGTGGCTTGAATCATCACACTCAAGATGCCGTCCTGCATAAAGGCAGTCAGGTGTGCTTAACTGCCATCTCTGTGGCTTTTCTCTGCCTTCTTCCAGAATTGCGGGGATCAATAGCAGAGAATTTGGATCTGATGGATCTTGTTCATAACAGAGTTCCAGTTTCAGCATCATCCTCACAAGGTCACTAGCCTCTAAGTTCTCGAATACCTTTGAACCCATTCCAGGAATCTGGCTCTGTAAATTTCCTCTTAGAATCTTCTCCAATTCTTTCCTGCTGATGAATCCATTATTCTCCACAGAGCTTTGCCTTCTAACATCTAATCTTATCATCTGGCCTAACACTTCACCACAGAACCACTCACAATCTAAGATTAAAAAGCCGGGATCATCAAAATAAATGACCTCTCCCATATGATGAAGACAAGTAGCAATAGCCCGCCTCCTCATTTCTACCTTCTCTTTATTATCATGTCTTGATCTATATCTTAATGACGGAACCTTAACTTGGCATAGCTCATCAAACTCTTTCCACTTCATTGCTGGCTTATTGTAGTTCTCTGATCTCCAGTCTGATAAAATCTGTATCAGATCATTGCAAAGTTGATAAACTCGAGGGACTCTTTGGAGAATCGTCTTGCTAGTCTTCCGAAGGTGATGAGTGAGTTTACTGACTGATGCAGATGATCTTGCATCAACTGTGAATACAGTCGGATAGAAGTCAACAAACCCCTGGAACTTGTCTCGCAGTCTCTGGATTGAATTTACAGTAGCCTGCAAGTTTTGGGAGGGTTGGTTGATTTTGTCATAGTGTGTGAGGACAATAGTTACATTTGGTAGCATGCATTGTTGGACTGCTCTTCTCGAGTTGGAAACTATGAACCTGAGCCAATACTGAAGGTCTTCTTCTATTTCAGACGCAGTCTTTGGTTCTCTGTTGTTGGGTTTCCTAAATAAACTGGATATGATCAAGAAGAACGACGGGCTCCCATGCCCTGGAAACATGAGATCATGGAGAGAATAGAATTCATGCTGACCAGCAAGATTCCATATTGAAATCTTTGTGCCTTCATCTTTGAGAGTTTTTAATTTCATTCCATTTGTTCTTATAGCTTGTTCAACTGGCTTAACTAAAGTTCTTACTTGATCTATGTAGGCCGCCTTTGAAGAAGAGAAATTCTGTGATACAGAATTACAAAGTGTGGTCTTACCTGCAAATGCAAGACAAAAGATTGCTTATTTCACTTCTATTTCTTGAGTTAGAGAAGAAAACATCGAGGTAAAATTCAGTTCATGTTCACAACCTTACCTGCATATTCTTGCCCACAGAAGAAAACTCTACAACTCTTGGGCTCTGTGAATGGCATATCCTTTAGCAAATCCGGTTCAGGTTCAGTCTTCCCATTCTGGCCCAATCTTTGATAAATTCCATCGGTCTTCCCCGAATTCTGCAGCGGGGTTCTTGAGAGATCAATGTCTTCAATCCAAGGATTTACCTGTAATGTCTCCAATATTGTCTGAAGCACCAACTCTCCTTGAACCCCTTTGCAGCCCTGTAAAGACAAGTGTCTCAAACTGGCATTCCTCTCCAAGCTCCTGAAGATTTTGACAATATCATCTGGTCTCAAACTCTCATCATCAAATATCCCTAGCCGGGTCACACTCTCATTGGTTGTCAGCATCTGTAAAATGGCTGTAAGCCCATCTCTTCCTATTTTTGTTCTCCCACCTCCAAAAGTTAGAGACTTCAGACTAATGTTGGCTTGGCATTGCAGGGCGGAAAACCTGCTCAAAGGGCAGAGGAGATGTTCCACACCAGTGCCGCTGAACCAGTTTCCATCAAGATATAAGCTTTCCAAACTCTGGTTCTTGAAGAGTCCAGCTGCAACATATATGACTCCCTTGTCCTTAAGGCAAGTTTTTGATAAGTTTACCTCTTTAAGACTCCTATTCTGTTCCAAAACCCATCGGAACTCCCTAGCCCACTGAGATTTTAGCCGGACTCCGGTCATGTCAAGTGACTTGACTGTTGAGTTCCACCCAAGGGCACAAGCAACCCTGCAAGCTCCTGAAAGGTCGAGTCGGTAAATTCGAAGTGTGCTGTTTTCAGGAACAAACTCGACAACCTTTGAATTTTTTTCTCCATTTTCTCCACTCCAAACATGAACTTCCATGGCCCTGTTCCTTGCTAAAACTGCAGATATAAGTGGGGTTGCTGTAATTGAATTTGAGTCAAAAATTGTCAACAGCTTCAGTGTTGAGTTTGCTTCGATCATCTTTGAGAGCTCCTCGGCCCCTTTCGACCCAATTGAGTCTTCCCATATCTGTAACTCTTCCAAGCTGTCATTCACCTTAAGAGCGGAAGCAAGAATCCCAGCTCCCACATAACCAATAGATGATTCAGAAAACATGATCTCTTTGATCACTCTATTTCTCTTCAGACTTTCAGAAAACTCTGATAAACATTGTGTTCTGAATCTGTTTCTTTGAAACACGACTTGCTTGATGTTTGAGCTATTCTCAAGCAACACGCCAAGATTTATTAGTTGCTGTAGTTCCCATTCAACCCGGTGGAACTCCAAGTTTCTCAGAGATTGGATGTTTTTGGCTGTTCCTAATTCTGTGAGGATGTGGGAGAACTGTTGAAGGCTGTCCTTGGAAATGTTTATATTCAGAGAGTTTTCTGTTTCTTGGTAACAACCTGAAGTTGGTTGAGAAAGGTAGAAGGAGATGTTGTGTAGGCTGAGGCTTTCGGATCTGATTGCATGCAGAACCCACTGGAGATCTCTGAGGTCCTGGTTTGATGCCATTGTTACAGTGAGAACTCTTTCAAGGCAAGAGAAACTGGTTTGCTTTGGTAGGGGACTAGAAATCCATCATCTCTAAGAGCTTTTCATCATCAATATATTCAAGGGCATTGAAAATTGGGTATAGTAACATGCATGCCGCGTTGCTTTCTTTTTCTTTTTTGGCTGAACTGTCCGAATTGTGCCTTTTGTATCTGATATTGACAATGTTGTCCATGACAGAAAGTGCTGATGATGCCTCTCATGCATAGATGCTATTTTATGTCATATTCTCAACTTCTTTCTAAAGGCATTCCCTTTGAGCACTTACCCAAAAAGAAAAGGTATTCCTCTGGGGCCTCTGGGCAACCTTCTCCAGAAGTAAATTTTTCTTTTTTCACTAACCAAAACCCTTTTCCCAAAAGGTATGATTCTTTCATACAAAATATTTCATGTCTATGTTTTTTTTTTTCATGAGTAATGCTATTTTTCACCAAAAAGAAAAAGAAAAATGAGTAACTGCTTAAAACTTGCCAAATCAACGAGTATAAAATTGATGTGAAAATCTAGTGTGAAAAGTAGTCAGCACCGCTCCGATAACTACGGTGGCTCATCGACCGGTCCAGTAAGAAAATCTGCATTTGCAGGTGTTGACATGATTGGTTATCTAAGAACTGATCATCATTGAAAGTGTTGCTCATTTGGACACATGGGTTCAGGTGGGAACTCACCCCTAAAAACATCTGAGCTATTATAATTGAGCTAAGTCAAGTTTACAGTGGATGAAAGCTGGAGCCCCCTAGAGGTGACAAAGTAGGGGGCGTCTACTTTTTTGACCTTTTTGGAATGCTAGAAATCCTACTCCTTCTTTTCCCTTCTTTTCCCATTGTAAAGAGCAGGGAATCCTATAAAGCGGAAGCCAGACTGTTTGTTGGACAAACTAACCTCTCCATTAGGAATCTCAATCATCCTGTTTACTTTGAATTGATGGCATCCTTGGACTAATGATCCTCTTATTGTTTTCCACCGAATATGACTCAAAAGTTAAAACAAGGAGTTTTACTTATTAAAATAAAAAAAATAAAAAAAAAATAGAGAGTTTCGAGATAGTTTGGAAAAACAATTTAGAGGGTTTTTTTTATTATTTATTATTATTTTATTTTACAAAAAGATTTTAATTTGACATAAAAGCTTGGGTAAAAAGTATAGTCAAACGGACTCACTTCTCTAAATGTCACGCAATTTGCAATATTTTTCAATTTTTTTCATTTAATTTGTGTAATGTACCTTACCAATCGACCATGCAATTTGCAATGTCTTTCTTCCGTTAGGATTTTCATTTATATCCTAACGGCATGGATATAATGGACATTTCATATGACCAAAAATGACAAAACTACTTTGCAAAAGATTAAAAAAAGAAAAAGAAAAAAGAAGCAAAAAGCCTCTTGTAGATGTCCGTGGGTCTATCACCTCCAAGGTTTTTTTTTCTTTTTAATTAAAAGTATAGTTGTATATTTACAAATTTCATGACTATATCATTTACATCACGTGACGCACTTACCGTTCAAGTTAACGAAAAATCCTAATTGCAAAAGGATATTATAAATTAAGTGGTAGAATGGTAGGACACATTACAAAAAATAAAATATTAAGAGGGCATTGCAAATTGCATGATAATTATAGAATTATTTCAAGTGGGTCGAAGAACTTGATAGACTTGTAGTCAATCGTATGGGGCAGATGAAAATGATCATATTTTTATGAAACTGGCAAACGAGCCCTAGGAGTAAAGGTCTGCTTTCCTGGCATCAACTTTTGAAAATGGATGGGCCCCCGCCCCTATGTCTGTTGTCCATAGGATCAAAACCGTCAATACTGGGCCCATTAAACCCATAGATCCATCAACAAAACAAAAGCATATGTCCAACTCTGATTCATTTTAAATTAGAGTAATACTATTTATATACTACATCTTTATCTTATAAGTAAAACAAAAGCATATGTCGAGTTCACAGATTGTGTAAAAATTATCAGCCTTAAGTAAATTTGAAACAACTTTATAAGAAAGATTTGGACAAAAGCAGCAAATTTATGAATTAAAATTGTTTCAAAAAAAAATGGGAAGAAAAGAAAGGACGGACAAAGTTTTCCTTCAAACTCGGTTAGAGAAATTTCTTCCAACCCAGTTTATTAAATTGATTTCTGTCTTTAGAGCACGTGATTCCCCCATCCATTTTTAAAATGCATGTGAATGACTTGTTAATCTTATTAAAAATTCATGTGAGAATCGCACGTGTTCTAAAACTATATGTCAATTTAATAAATTGGGTTGAAAAAATTTATTCCAACCCAGTTTGGAAAAAAAATTTTGTCTACAAACGATTAAGTATACTCTAGTTCAGAAACAAACTGCCAGAGAGAGAGAATAAGACCTTATTTGATTCTTGAGATTGAAAATGGACTAAGAATAATTGGATGATCAAAGCATGCAGGCCAAAACATTTAAGGACCATCTGCAATGGCAACCCCAATGAAAATTATCCACGTTAACCATCAACGACAATGATGTCTCAAATTCAAGCATGTCTTTCAACATTGTATGAAGTAGGGCCCTGTCTTTCTGAAGTTGGTCGGCCTAAATTTGCGTTCCAAATGTGGAGGTGAATCACAAATTTGGTTAAAATTTATTTTAAAATACGAGAAAATGCCACAAATTTCAAAACCTTCTAATACTCCCGACGTGGGAATAGACGAATAGTATTCTCTCTACTTGAAATAGAGAATAGTCATTTTATAGTTATGATTTAATGTTGTATTTAACGGTTTAGATGATGCCGCATGATAAATATGTTGGCATGTCATTCAAAAAAAATTTAAATGATGTAGCATTATTTATACCGTTAGATTCAACAATATTAAATTCTGACTATGAGATGAGAGAGAATCCTTGTCTTCTGACGTTTGTATGTGCGTGCGTATGCGTGAGAGAGAGAGAGAGAGAGAGAGGGGACCACATGTCTTATTTTTATGCAAGTTTTAATGAAAGTGATATGAAAGCCCAAGCAAAGCAAAGCATATCCTAATCTTGAAGATTGAAAGGAAGGATAAGAGAGAGTACGACCACATACAGAGTACAGTAAACTCAAAAGATCAGAAACAGAAAATCTATTTCCAAAGGGGAAACGAAACCTGTAAAAGATAGACCTGTAAATGAAGCATTCATTTCATTGGCAAATGTAAGTTTAAACTTGTGTGTAAATGTTCAATTAAAAAATAAATCAAAATATTCAGTAACTTATTTGATGGGGATCCTAGAAGGGTATCCCTCTAATGTTACACACTCGTAAATCAAACTGAACCTCACATACAAGCTGAGAGAAACAAATCCCAACAGAGGAAGAAATATAAGAACAATAACCAGCAAACTTTGCCAGGAATTACAGCAGTAAAAAAATTTCAAAAAAAAATTATTACTCTACTTTTTTTTTAGCACACTACCGCTGGCGCGCCTCACCAGAGATGCACGATACATTAGTTGGAACCAATCTTCCTGAGTATATATCCCGCAATCTGATTTTACACCTCAACCAAATTCCAAGAAAGGAACCTAAGCTCTGAAAAAGCAAAAAAAAAAAAAGAAAAAGAAATCCCAAACCTTACACAAAATACCTTGTAACTGCTCTCTCTCTCTCTCTCTCTCTCTCTCTGAATATGTATACTTCAAATCAAGGAACCCCGTTAGCATTATATGATCAACTTCCTTGTAAGCTAAAATATCTTAATAAGGGAGATGTATGAAATTCACAAGCCTTCACCTGTTTGACCAGTTTCTCTTCACCTACCGTTACCATGTGATGTCCATATAACAAATCTCCTACGTAGCAATTCCTGAAGCAAGGGATATCATATCAGTACATATATATATATATTTAGACAAGCATGTAAGGAAGAAAATAGAGCTAAAAAATCTACGCGCAAACTTTTACAATCATTTAGTTGGCAGACACTTATTTTCTTGTGTACTTTTGAATGAATCAAAATATTCAATTGCACATTTTGTCAACAAAACAAGAACTGGGAAACATATAGCACTAGATCAGCAAACCTGTGCAGCATGAGGAAAAATAGAATCCATATTTGTAAGTATAATGAGCATACTACTTTCTAGAGGAAGTGCAGGACTCAATGCCTAGGACATGCAAAACATCAGCTTTTAAATTTCTGTAATAGTGGGGGGGGGGGGGGGGGGGGGGGGGGGGGGGGAGAGAGAGAGAGAGAGAGAGAGATTTATGTGAGTACATAGTATGAGTAAGAAAAAAAACTTAACTTGAATGGCTGATTGCTTCTAAAACTTCTTTTGAAGTAAACAAGCTTAACTTAAAACTCAAGTTTATAGATTGTTGATTTCTTTTCCATTGCGTTTTTGCTTATAAACCAAACTAAGTTCAAAGAAGATGACCAAAGATCATTTAATGAAGCCAAACGGTTACCTCTATTTGATTGTCTACTTGTAACATTGTAACTTCCAATATAACCCTCAGAACTTTGGGCCGTGACATCTGAAGATATATTGCCAAGCCCATAGCCAAACGATCCAGAACCCTCTAGCTCGGGGGTAGCAGACCGCCAAGTTGAATCACCATAAACGGAACCACTCCGATAGAAGTCACCATAGGACCCCTCATAACCTCCAGTTGATGCAGCAAATGATGATGTTTGGGCTACACCTGTGCCACTGTTTCTTCCATACCCTCCCCCTCCCAACCCAAAGTTGCTCTCTCCACTGCCATAACCAATATTCCCACTAGTATAACCGGGAGGACTTCCTCCACCTTGAGTTGAAGCAGGAGAAGGGCCCCAATTTGCACTGCTATTTCCAAAAACTCCGAAACCCCCACTTCCAGAGTTCAAGTACGCACCAGGGCTGGAAGCGTTTGCAGCACTGTTAAGACCACCATTTCCCCAGACATTCCTTGTCGTTGAGCTTAAAAGAGAATCACTTCTTCCATTACCCCCACTATACCCAATAGGAGTATTGTACCTGTTTGAATTACTACTGTAATAAGGACTCAGCATCCGTGCATATCCAAGACTATTGCCAAAGTTGGAATTGCCACCATAGCTTGGGCTAAGCCCTGGCTCCAAATTCAAACCCATTCCATAACCAGTTGTACTAAATGGGGAAAACCCACCTCGACCACTAGGAACTTGGTTAAACCTACCATCCATCCTGACTCCATAACCTCCAACCGGGCTCATATTATAACCCTGGACATAATTGTTAAGGAAGCTATTGGCCCTACTCCAACCATAGTTATATCCTATAAGAGGGCTTCGGCTGGGCCCTGGGGATAGCTCTTTGGGGACTGCCCTCTTCACCTCAACCATTTTACCATTCAGTTCATGAAACTGTTTATGCAGCACTCTATCTACTGCATCCTCAGAATCATAGGTGATGAAGCCAAAACCTCTTGGTCTCTGGGTGTTGTGATCATACATCACTACAACATCGGTAATTGTACCAAACTGATCAAAGTATTTCTTAAAGTCGCTCTCTGTGACTGTAGACGCTAAACCTCCAACAAAAATCTTTTTTGTACGTCCAGGACCTGGAGAACTATGAAAGCTACCAGTGTTTCTATTTAAAATGTTCTGATCATCCTTAGGAACAGCCTTCTTTGCTTCAACCTGAAATTGACAGACCAGTAACTAAATTAAACAATAGCATGTCATTTTCGGTTTCACATTAGCAAAAGGGGCAAAGTTTATCCAATGCAGATTGCAGTAAGTCAAATCTACAGCAACTCTCAAACTCTTTGATACTTAGCTGGAGAGAGAGAGAGAGACAGAGAGCAACAATAACAAATGAATCTAATCTGCAACTCAGTCTGAAGAATGTGGGTTCAGAATCTAGTTGGGAACAGTCCTAGAAACCAAGGAGTGAACATTCTCTAGCATCAAATAAGAAAACTAACAGAATGCCAATTAATCCACGACACAAAAAGTATGTATTTGCAAAGAAACAACTCACTGTGCGGCCATCAATCATGTGCTTATCCATGATGACTCTTTCTGCAACAGCAGGATCCGCAAAGACAACAAAACCAAAGCCACGAGCACGACCGGTGGCACGATCTCTCATGATCACTGCCTCCACCACTTCCCCATATTTCCTAAAATAATCTTTAAGACGTTCTTCATCTGTGTCCCAAGAAATCCCACCAATGAAGAGCTTTCCAAGATCTGATTCCATCTTTTCTACAATCAACCATCATCATGCACCTCGTTAACCACTACTCAAACAATTAAAAAACTCAAATTAAGGCACCCAAATCAATCCAAATTCAACAATCCATCAAAGAGATTCATAATTCACAAAGAATCCGTAACTTTCAGCATCAGAACCAATCTAAAATCATATAGTTAAGTAAATTGTTAAAAATCTTATAATTTTACACAACCGAAATGATTCAATCTTTTTGCAAAAATTAGCAACCCAACATGCTCAAAATGCGGAAGCAACAACCAAGCAAGAAAATCCACACCTCCAATGAAAATTCAGAGAGAACCCGGTTGGTGCCCCGATCAAAACGCGAAGTGGGAATTATCAAAATCGATTTAGTACCATCGGATCCTTGGTGCACCAATCAGAGCAGGACCCAGAATTCCTAATGACCCAACATATCAAAATTGAGAAAAGAATTACAAAATTCTGGTGGATCAGGGACCCAGATAAGGAAAAACAAATCAATTTTTCAAGAGAGATCAAGGAAAAGAGAGAAAGTGAGAAAACAAAGAGAATTTTACCATATGAGGAGGACCCAGATGAGGAAATGAGAGAAAACTAAGATCTAAGAAGGGGAATAATGGTAATGGAAACAGAGGCTGTGCTCATCCTCTCTCTCTCTCTCTCTCTCTGTCTCTCCCTCTCTCTCTCTCTCTCTGTCTGTCTTTTTTATCTTTTTGTTGGTTATTCCACTTCCCTTAATTAAATCAAAAGAAATGGAATTTCTAGCTGAAGATGGGTGAGGGACAATTTATAAATAGAGAGAGAGAGAGAGAGACTGGCAAAATCCTCTGGTGTAAGAATATTTGGAGGAGCCAAGAAGGATGACAGGAGATTATGATATTTAACAACAACAACAAAATGAATAAAATTTGTTTATTTATTTATTTATTTTTAAATTTTTGCGTAATTTATTTGTTTATTTAGAAACCTTTGTAATAAGTTGTAACCACGCCCATATAAGCCTTTCACATAGTATTTTTTTTTCTACTTTTTATTTCTTTATTTATTATTATTATTTATTTAGGTACGTAATATTTTTTGCTTGGAATTGGAATGCAGTACTAGAGCCATATATTGGACCTCTGCATTTTTACCTTCTTTTGGACAACTTGGGTAAAGTTTATATCTCATTTGCATTTTGGTAAAGAAATTATAAATGTTTGTATTTATATATTTTTATTTGATTTTTTTTTTTTTTAACTTGCTTTGAATGCAAAATATCATTAGGGTGATGATTTACTAAAAAATGGTTCAATATCAATCAATCATATCAAAACTTGGGCTAACAATATTCTATAATTATAGACAGTTAATAATGGAACCTTTTTTTTTTTTTTTGGTTAGTAATGAACCTAATGACATGGGAAATTGATTTGGTTGTTGCCACCAAGACATCTCAAGGGCTCTCTGTATTTTTGTTGAACACATAGAGGTTTAAGTTCAATTCGAGGAAACTCTAACTTAGTACTTGTTGATGCATATTTTTATATAGTCGGATCGAACAATGGGCTCTTGCAAAATAATGAGAAGGGCACCAAAAAGACGCCGACCATGGGAGACTAGGAAGGAAGCGTCCGATAGTTAATTCAGTAAAGAAATTTTAAAGATAAAATGCTATAATCTGTTTGCAGCGAAAATAACTTTTAAGCTTTTTCAGTTCTTTGTTTAAGTGGGACTCTTGATTATTTATCCTCATATCAGTACTATTTGAATTGTTCAAAGCAAAAACAATGTATGACTTTTTGCAGTTTTGGTCTTGACCATACTTTTGGAGACTTGGAAATTGAGTAAAGCTCAATTTTTGCCTCATGCTTGCTTTGGCGCATGAAGTTAAATTTTGACGATTTTGGAGTACATAACATGAAAAAAAAAAAAATGATAATAAATAAATAAATTAACCCTAATATGAAAAAGTTGTTGACCATTCACTCTATTTCCCTTTTTTGATTGTTTATCTTTACGGATTTGAACTGCAGTTAAAGTTAATTAATGACGTTTTGAAAGTTACTTTTGGAGATCGAGTTACCATTTGCCGTTTGGATGAAGAAAAAAAGTGTCAAAGACGTACGTTTTAAAGGCTACACCAAATGCAGGTACCACTTAACAAACATATGGAATTTGGTAAATTGCAATAAGATTAACAAGTATTTTAAAAACGCACGTGAGAATCAGGTATTCTAACAATAGATGTCAATTTAATAGACTGGATTATAGAAATTTTGTTTTATCCCGTTTGGACAAAAACAAAAACTTCAGTGATCCTTAAAGATAAACCCGTTTGACCACATATTCAGATTTGCAGCGTCTTAATTACTACGTGAATTGAAACGCAAGCAATCCGGACAGTAAAATTGGTGACGAGGTACGTATCAATTTGACCACATGTCTTTGGCATGAGTCTAGAAGTAGAATCACTGGATGGAAGGTAGACGTTGATACCAAAACCAAGAAACGTGAGGAGTTGGAGTTGGTAACTACAACAACCTCGTTATAAACTCACAAAACCTCCCTGGCAAAAAGCCAACCAGAAGAATAATAGGACCAAAATCCTACATATGGGGTGGGGGGCATTCTTAAAATATCAAAACCCTTCATATGGGGCAGTCTTAAAATATCAAAACTCTTTGTTGCAATTTTCTTTCCCAATTTTCTCAAAACCTTTGTCTAACTGTAATCCTCAACAAATGTTGTTTTGGTAATTTCCTTATGTATGTATGCTTGTATTAATTGCAAAAGAAAAATGGGTAAACTACGACTAGCTATAACTCGAATTAACCTATGATTTACCAAAATGTTTCAAGTTATCTCTTAGGTCATATTTGACCCTTAGCATTGGTAGATGAAGTTAGCAAGGGTGACACGTGTAGGGGTGGTAACTCAAAAGATTTTAGGAGTTCGTAGGTCTGAGTTGCAGTAAGTCGTTATTTAAAGAGTAATGCTACACATCATCCCTTTGTCCTCCTTTTGTCCTCCCAAAATTGATGTGACTCTTAAAATTACCATTGAATTTTTGATATATCACTTTTGGATTTTAATCCAATAGTGATTTTAAGAGCCACATCAATTTTGGGAGGACAAAAGGAAGACAAGGGGATGATGTGTAACATTACTCTTATTTAAATGTCGAAGAGCAAATGGAGTGTGAGTTTAGGAGGTGAAGTGTAATTTACCCAAAAATAAAAAGATATATGATCCAACGTACGTATACACACACACACACACACATATATATATATATATATATATATATATATATATATATATATATATATATAGCTACAAATAATATGAAATTAATGGTAGGCAAGATTCTCCAATGAATTGCAAAAGTTAGGTTTTGCATCCTCTCCATTATTTAAGCAATTGTCAATATTAAGCAATAGACAATAGCAACCAACGTACACATCTAGTCATTTAACTCCTTTATGAGGTAACCTCTAGTACACATGCCTTCTTGAAGCAATTTCATCCAATTGGATATATATATATATATATAGTAGACTCTTATATGACTGTCATACAACTGTGATGATGTGATAGTGAAAATCAGTCTTTGGATTAACAATGGCATGTAAAAAAAAAAAAAAAAAATTAAGGACTGATTTTTATTGCCGCATCATCATAGTTGCATGGCAGTCATATGAGAACCTATTAAAGAGCATTTCACACACACACATATATAAATAAACAAAAGGCAACAGATAATTAAGGTCTAACCAGCAAAATTAACAGAGTTTAAGAAATTCAGTATTGAGTTACACTGTTGTCTTTTCAAGCAAAAAAATTAAGCACTGACGATAGTTGTTGAAGGTGGTGACAACAATGAGTGGCACAAGGAGTCCCCATCTTATATCAATTTAATTAGTGTGTTGAGTGAGTATTTAGGGTTTAGCAAAAATCACCATCCAAGATGAGTGTTAAGATGTGACGCAAGCAAAAGGGATCAAGATATATCGTTTAGGGTATTTTATCATCTAATTTTTTTAAGGAATTCTACCATTTAGATTTTCTCAATTTCGTACCATTATATTTAAATTAAATGGTTGGGATTTTGCCATATCGGCATTTATCACATATTAAAATATAGAAAATATTGTAAATACTAAGGTGATAAATAATTATTTAATTTTAAAATAGTAGTAAGGATTTATTTAGGAAAATCTACTTAATTGGTAGTGAACCCTGAGAATTATGGAATAGGATTCTCGAGATGAGTCATTTCATGATCAAAATTGAATTTCACAGATTTAATATACACCGTTAAATGTAACAAAACAAAATTCTGATTTCTTAAAAAAAAAAATAAAAAAAATAAAAAATAAAAAATAAAAATTGATCAGGAAATGACTACCTTTCACCATTTTTGCATGAAATTGATGAATCCTGATCCAAGAATTATAGAGAATTAAGATCCAAACCACAGCCGGTCCCAACCATTAATTAATTAATTAGTCAAGATCATGTGGATGAGGAAATCTCACCGTGTAATTAGGGCTGGCTTCTAATTTAAGGGTACGTAACTATGACTTTGTCTGTGAGCAATATTTCCTTACAGTATGTAAGAATCTGACAGGGCAGCTTTGTTGGTTGGGGGAAGAGAGATGCTTTTATTCTTACTACAAACGCCACCTTTTGTAGCGTTTTTAAGATGATCGATCATGAAGATATATATATATACTACGTACAATGAGAAACATATATACCTCGAAGGCGCCATGCATTGATAAAAGCGTTTTCAGGTCCCAAGTACTGTTCATGAATTCATACACACATACAGACTTAAATAGGAATTTTTATGGTTGTAATGTGAGAAAGTTTTGTTTACAGCACTATTACCGATATGTAATATGTTCAAACATTTGGACTATAGCTTGGAAAAAAGAGAAGATCTAGAAAAAGGCATTACACTGTGCTTGATGCATGTCTACATTGGCAGATTAATATTTAACATGAGTTGTTCTTAATTTGTGGTTGACTGAGATATATATATATATATATATATATATATATATATATATATATATATATATATAGCTTCTGTTCTTCCAAATTAAAAGGAACAAAACCTTCAGTAATTTGATCCAGGACTATCCCAAGTATCAGTTATGATCGTGTGAAGAACACAGCAATTATGTTGGGTGGATCCACAACAAGACTCAAGTGAAGTAGTAGAATGGTCTCCTTGCAAAGTCACAATCTCCTCTATCCTCTCCGAAACTTCTGCCGTGGTTGGCCGATCCTCAGGAGAATGTGATACACATTTGAGGGCTATATTCAGCAAGGGAAACTCCCAGTGTATTGCAGCTTTACTGACCTCTTTGTCAAACACCTCTCCAGTCCATTCCTCCCTCACCATAGCCCTTACCCATTTAGGAAGGTCTATCCCACTCTTCTCTACAGTTTTGCCTGTCAGTAGCTCCAGGAGAATCACTCCAAAGCTAAAAACATCTCCTTGTTCTGTTAAACTTTTCTCAGGAGCTGTATTTCCATTAATGGGGGTCAAGACACAAAGTTTTGTGGAGTCTAGAAATCTTGAAAACCCATATTCACTTATCAGTGGTACATTATTTTCATCCAAGAGTATATTCGATAGCTTAAGATTCCCATGAGGGATTATCTCCTCCTGGTCATCAGAACTTTTATAGATGAAGGCCAAACCCTTTGCAATCCCACTTGCAATGGACAACCGAAGTCCCCAAGGGAAGTCCCGCTTACCTTCAACATAGTCTGCAGAGAACCAAAAATATTAACCAGGTACATATATGTATTGTCGAAAGTTATTTTATTTGTTATATCACAGTTATCCCAAAATTTAAGCCGATAGAAAATGGGTAAATGACAGAGATAAAATTCGAACTCAAAAAACATGGCTCATCATGTTAAATCACCAATTATTTAAAAAAGCTTATAAAAAATGATTAATTTATTATTCTTTAACTCCAACATTTGAGCTATAGGCTGCGATCAAAATGAATGCCGACTCTACGACTCATTTTAAGAAGATCTATTTTTTATTTTAAAAGCCTTAAAGCATTCACATCTAGTTCAGCAAATTCACTCATAACCAGAGTAGGCCAACTCCTTATTCAAAGGCCTAGAAATAGCCTTTATATTTACTAGTTTTATTTTGTGTTGACGCGCGCGCATGAGTGCAGCTGTGTGGTTGGTGTGTATGTGTTTGCAAGGCAAAAGGCAAGCATATTCTCTTTTGTGTTTGAGTGATGGACAGTCCGACTGACCTGCTTTGGTCACATGATGACTTTCCATGTCTGGAAATATTAGATCTCAACTTACCTTCTAGTAAGTTTAGCAGACTCCCATTGCTTTGATACTTATAGATGAAAAGTTTTTCTTCATTGGTTGAATGGTAACCAACTAGGGGCAGAATGTTTGGATGCTTTAAATTCCCTATCTGGATTATTGTTTGGCCGAACTCCTCAAAGGATACCTGCAATTTCTTCAATCTTTTGACTGCAAAAAGGGCACTGTTTTTAAGTATTACCTTGTAAAGGGTGCTGCAAAGGGTCTGGTTTTGCAAGTCAGCTGTGGCTTCATGGAGGTCCTCCAATTTGAACCTTTCCTGCTCCTCAACAAAAAACACAAGCTCTGACCGTCTTTCCACTGCCTTAACTTCCTCTTTTGCCTTGGGCGGTGGTGTTTCGGGAGGATGAGAGTCCGGAAGCCGCTTCAGAATCTCCCTCTCTTTGGCTGAATTGATCCTCTTTATCACTAAGTAGGTACAAAACAGAAGGAATCCAATGCCAAGAAGTAGAATCCCCAAGTTTAGCCAGGGTTTACTCGGGTGTTCAGTGCTACTTTTTGGGCTTTCTGAAGGTGTGTGCGTTGAATCCATTGCCTCTACCCTTTCTCCAGTGCTAATTTTCTGTAATGCACTTGATTTCAAGGAATATGTATAGAGATTCTTGAGTTCCTGCTTGAAATATGGCATGATGCTAGTAAAATGATTGTTAGAGATGTCCAAGGTCCTGAGATATTTCAACTCAGTAAGAGCAGCCATAGGTAACCTTCCACTCAGAAGATTGTGGCTTAGATTTAAGTAAGTCAGCCTTGTGCAGTACAATATTGAGTAAGGGATGTTTCCTCTGATGTGATTCTTTGCTAAGCTTAGAACTTGCAGATTTTGGAGCTTGGAAAGGGCATCAGCATCAAGTATGCCACTAAGATTCAAATTTTCAAGCCTGATTTCTGCTATGGCAGTAGCCTGTAAATTGCATTTTACACCCTTCAACTCATGCATGCAGGGATGTGGCAGCAACCCATTCCAGTCAATTCTTAGCACATTTTGTGGATCAACAGCTTTAATGAAACTGAACAAAGATTGAGATTCTGATAACTGACCTCCTGTAGAGACCATTATCAGGAGAGGAAGGACAGCAATCCATACCACCAGCCTCTTCAAAAACAGATTGAACTCCCTCTGGCTCTGCATATTTTTGTCTCTGCTGTTTTTTTGGATCGTCAGTACTTTTTTCTTTGTTCTTTAAGGCATCTCAAATCAGAGATTCCGACTAATTATATATTTCTACTCTTTTTGTTTTGATGCATCAGATGAGGACATCTTCCTTCATGGTTTCCAAAGTTTTTTGGACTATTCTTTCTGTATGCGACATCACCAATGTTTTATGCATACAACAATTAGTTATCTTCTATGTGATGTCACATTCCTGCACACAGTCGTGAAATTGGCTGCAATTTGTTGCGGTACTCTTGTCATTAGTGACAAGAGTGCAGTATCATGACAATAAGGGTCCGTTTAGATTTTGACGGTTTCAAAACATGCGTTTTAAAACCATTTGGTAAAATCACGATTTAGCCTTAAAAATCGTGTATTTGTAAAAACGCACTCCTTTGTCTATGATTTGATTAAGTAGTTTTTTTTATGCTTTGAAACCGTAATTTTTTAAAAACACGCATTCAAACGATTTACTTTTAACGAGTTCGTTTAAAGACTCTAAGCAGATGATGTTTGAATAAGGAGACTTATCAGCAATGTCATCATCGAAGCAAAATATTGACAAGGTATTCGGAGAATGCAATGTATGTTTTGTTTTGGATCTTCTGAACTTATAGAGTGGCAGTTTCGAAGTTGCCATCTGTGCCTTTGTTTGGTACGTTTTTTTGTTTGCTGTGTTTGGCGTTTTCAGACCAAGTAAAACTAAGACATGCATTAAAGAGTGCAAAAAAGGTTGTCAAAGTATTAATTAAGTTATACCTTAAACTTTTAGAATAAGCGGTAATTTAACATAATATCAAAACAAAGATCGTGAATTCAAACACTAACGCCGTAATTTACCCACCATTTCAGCTAAATATTCTAGTCAAACGAGCGATTAGCTTAACTTTTTTTTAGATAAACGGTAGTTACGAAGGGGCAATAACTTCTTTCCATTTCTTTGTTATTATATGCAGCATAGTTGTCAACCATCCAATCAACATGACATCTGACTACTAAATTCAGCTGTTATATATGCTTTTGTGCAATGAAAGGCTTCAAACCCTTACATTTTGCTTACTCATTTTTTGCATTCCAACTTCACTGTTCACCAGGGAAACATATGCAATTGTAATACAAGAAGTGATGTTCTTGTTGTATATAAAATTATTAATATTAATATTAAAAAAAAAAAATGTCTTCACCCTTTTGTAGTCAATCGTTTAGTAGATAAGAACCATTCCTACCGCAATGATTTGCGTGGAGGTGGGATGATTCAGCCACCATAGCCCGGCTAACGGGAACTGCTTGAACCACCTCCAAAAAACTGAATATATATATATATATATATATTGTTTTCTATATTTTTATTTTTTATTAAATGATATACATGTTGTCTTCTAATTGGGCATGACATGGCAGCACCGTTAAAAATTTAACGAAAAAGTGGATGGAATAATCTATTTGATAATGTTCTAACCTTAAGGAGTAAATTGACAACTTATAAATTTTAAAGAGCGATTTGATAAAAATTCATATATCAGGGACCAACGAAGCATCTTTCCCTTAATATGTTAAGTAATCACTTATTGCAAAAATTTAAGCTAATAAAGAAAAATAAATTTAATTATTTAATTAATAAAATAACATATTTAACCTCATAATTCATGCCAATACATTTTGAACAATACTACCTAATACTCTTAAAATATATTGATTTCTTTTGTAGTAGCACACCCAACAAAAATTGGAGGAAATTATTTCTTTTTCATAAGGCTTGTTAATGATCACAATTTAGGATTAAATAATCCTTAGCCTCTTTACGCGTAAAGCACGTTACTTGCACACTAATCATATTCGATTATTGTGTTGCAAAACTTAGACTTTCTTCTAATTTGTTTCATACTTCTTAATATGCATATCATATTTCATAACATATTCTTTTTGGGAATCCCTGCCTCTATACAATATGTTAGAACAGTTGACCGCGTGTTGAGATAAGGATCGAAAATACCTGTAATGAGAGAATAACTTAGCAAAAAAGTTGTCGGAGTGGGCCGCAGGAATAATTTTGATGCTTAAGTCCGTATGAATCAAAGGGGAATAATCTTAGGAAAAGCAAACATAGTTTGCAAAAGGAAGGAGACAAAACCTGACGATCGCCACTCTTTATAGCAGATATTGTTGTAACCGTCTGCCACGTGCTATGCTTTTATTAGAGACTTCCATGCAAGGGTGGAGCTACTCCAGGCCTTGGGGGGGCCTGGGCCTGAGGTTTTCCCCCCCCCCCAAAAAAAAAAAAATCCTAAAAATTAAAATTTTATTCTTAAATTTTTTTTTTTTTTTATTCAGTTTTGGCCCCCCCAATTTTATTTTTTTTCAATTTGCCTCCCCTCCAATCCTAAATCCTAGCTCCGCTCTTGCTTCCATGTTGCAAATATTCTATAAATCCCACAACTCCTATCAAGTGATTGCCTTATGCTGAAAATCGTGAGAACGGTTATTAACATACCAAAGGAATGGATCCAGTGTGGTATTAGTACCATGTAACTGTTCTCAAGTCGATTAATCGATATCCGGTCCATGGACCTATCATACTTAAAACCTATCAATATTTCATACATCCCACAACTCCAATCAAGCGATTGCCTTATGCTAAAAATCGCGAGAACGGTTATTAACATACCAAAGGAATGGATCCAGTGTGATATTGATACCATGTAACTGTTCTCAAGTCGGTTAATCGATGAACGAGGTATCGAGTCCATGGACCCATCACACCATAAAACCTATCAACATTGACAAAGTTTGATGCCAAATTCTCAAACCCTTTTTCTCTTTAATGGAAATAGAGGACTCTGCCTAATGCCTATGCCAGTGAGGCAACCAGCAATAACAAGGGAATGGGTCTAGTGTGTATTGGTACCATATGCATCTGTTCTCGAGTCGGTTAATTGATGGATGAGGTATCGGGCCCATGGACCCATCACACCATAAAACCTATCAGCATTGACAATGTCTGATGCCAAATTCTTCTCAAGTCGGTTGATTGATGGACGAGATATCAGGTCCATGGACCCATCACACCATAAAACCTATCAGTATTGACAAAGTTTGATGCCAAATTATCAAAACCTTTTCTCTTTAATGAAAATAGAGGACTCTGCCTAATGCCTATGACAGTGAGGCAACCAGCAATTCTATCCCAACAAATTTCAGTGTGACAGCACAACCACAAGGTCTCTGGGCCACCCCCACTTCCCCCTAATTATTATCCTTTGCCCCATGCCAATAGCCAATAGCCAATTTACTACATCCCAAAGGCCATTTGCTTGTGAATGTCATTATCTCTAGGTTGCCACTTTAGACAGAAGAATATGTTTAGTCTTCAGAACGAAATCAACCCTTTGACCTCAATTTTTTTATCTTTTTTTTTCATATTTACCTTTATTCCATTGACTTGATAATACAGTTGAAATCTTGAATTGTGATGAGTGTTATAACATTAACGGCAGCTTTTTTTAAGTGAAGCATGTTTGAAATCCACTTTCGAAAACTTCTTCAAGAAAACATCAAAATAATGGATTTTTTTTTTTTTTTTTTTTTTTATGAATTCTCTCAAGGTACAATTTTTTTACCTTTATTTTTTCTCTTATTTTTTTTACTAAAAAATTTTAGCATAAATCGTGAGAACAACATATGCTGCAATTTAAATTATTAATTAAAAATTTACTATTTTCTAATTGCTTAAACTTTTAGAATATTTAACATGATATCAACGAAGAAGTCCTCGATCACGTGAGAAAGAATAATTTAAACTTTTGAGAATAAGACGATAAGCAAACTCAATCTTTTCTACTTCAAACTTTATTGTGTTCAAACTTCAAAAATCAAATCCAATATACAAAACAACACCATCCCCATTCCCCAATTAAACACTCCCCCTATTCTACCCTATAACTTCAATCAGTATCCAATTCCTCCATTTTAAAAGAGAAAGAAAATGAATATGATTTCAAAGCCCAAACCCACCCACCCACCCTCCCTACGCCCCTCCAAAACCATAATAATAAAAATGAACAAATACATTTGAAAAAGAAGGATTAGACTCGCAACAAATTGTAAATTTAACCACGCACTTGGAAAACATTATAACTCATTTTCATCATCATCAACTTCATCAAAGAATGGATCCTTGAGGAGCTCGGCCGCAGAAGGTCTAGCCCTCGGTTGGGCGAGGCACTTCTCGATGAATGCCATCACCTCCAAATCCTTGATCTTGCTCAATGCCTGAGGCCTCACCCCAGATGACACCTTCTTGTATATCTTGGCAATGTTGTCACACTCACTATAGGGAATTTCCAAAGTCACCATCTCTAGCATGCACATTCCAAACGAGTAGATGTCCACCATTTCTGTGTAATCCTCCTCGTAAAGCTCCGGCGCCATGAATTCTGGCGTCCCCAACACCGAATGGGCCGAACGGTTCTTCCCCACTATTGCTGCCAACCCCAAATCACCAATCTTTACCTATCGAAACAAAACCAATTCAAAAAGTAAGGTAAGCGCGTTTTCTTCCAATCCAATCCAGTCTATTAAACTTTTGTCGCTTAAATTGAAAGTAATTAAGACTAAATTTGATTGCTTGGCTGCATACCTGACCAACGTTCCCATTGACAAAGACATTGCTGCAATTGAGATCTCTATGAATGACACAAGGCTCATGGGTGTGCAAGTAGTCCAGCCCCTTCAAAATCTGCTTTGACCACTTCTTCAATGCCTTCATCGAAACATGCCTGTGTTTCTTCCTGTACTCCCTCAAGTTCCCACTCGTGCACACCTCGGTGATGAAGTTCAGCGTGTTGTTTTCCCCGTCCCTCCACACGTTGTACAAGGCAATGATGTTCTTGTTCGTTAAGGTTCTCAGCAGCCGGACCTCGGAGTAGAGCCTGTCGATCATGGTGGGATCGTTGGTGAAGTTTCGCAGCTTCACTTGGTTCCATGCTACTTCTATGCCTTCCTCTTGATCGAACGCGCGGTACACTTTTTTCACTGCCCCGGACCCAAGCAGCTCGTTGTAGCGGCCGTAGCGGCCCGTTGGATCAATTTCCACGAATTGCTCCGAGTCCTTATCAGATGGGTCATCGACGAAATTAGGCATCTTCAAAGAAAAACATGCAAATGAATTCAAACAAACACTACATATGAACAAGCTTTGGGACAACAAAGTTGAAACCCAATAAATCAATCTAACCGTGAAGATAAATTAGATGAATAGTTTTTTTGGGGAGTGGAGATCCAAAAGAAAAAGACCAAATAGACACAATTCTCAAACTGATCATACACCCAACGAAATCAGAATTTTTTTTTTTTTTTAATTAAAGCTCTAATTAAGTCTCAATATTCAACCCATCAACATGAAAATAAAATTTTCTGCAAAAAAAAAAAAGTGGAAATCTTACACACCCAGAAAAATAAATCGTCTGATAATCCAAAACAAAGTTTCAATCTTTGATGGAGAAGAAAGGGTTTGAAGCGTTTGATTGATTAATGGAAGAGCATATATGAATAAGCAATGAAGAACATGATAGAAGAGCCCAGAACTCTTACCATAAGACACCAAAGTTTCCGCTTTCAACTTCTACTGATTTTCTTTAACAAAAAAGCTACAGGGTTCTGGAGAAGCTAATCAAGCAGAGAGCCATTCGAAAGACGAAAACTTTGAAAAAGTAGTGCAGCCAGCGGAAACATGGAAAAGCCAAAGCCCTTGGAGAGGGTATTTATAGGAGCTAGGGTGGACCACTACACCGTCTCAAGCTTAACCACGGTTAATTTCAAGGTTAATAGTCAATTAATTTTGGATAAAGGTAATCTGAACCGTTTTAGCTTTTAATTTAATATTCTTCTTTTTGTAACAGACTCTCAAATCTGATAATGAAGTTTACCAAGGGAATCTCATCTTTTGGCAATAAGATCCTCTTTATTCCACTTTTAAATCTACTTTCTTTTATATAATTTATCAACCCGACACTAATTTAATACAAAATTAATTAATTATAGATGACAGATCTAACTCTTTTAATAAATTGGTTGAATAACATACCTATATAATTTTATTTTCACGCCGAACTTGACACGCAATATATAAAACTACAACATTTTTTTAAATGAATTGAAAACAAAATTAGCAAGTTAAAGTTAAAGAGTTTGACCATTTAATTAATTTTTGGATTAAATATTTTTTTGCCTATTGTGATTTAACTCTTTTAATTTTCATTTTTTTCATAAGTGGTACATGTGCTATAAAAAAAGACATAGATGATACCTTTGTTTCCGTCTATTTTTTTCATTTAAAACTGACGAACTTTTATATCAGCGATACGTGGTACTATTAAAATTGTAACATGAGATTGACATATTTTTTTAAAAAAAAATTGAGGTTTTTTTTAAAAAAATTTATATATATATATCGTTCATAATAAAAATCTTGACCATAAATCTCTCCCAAATTCGAAATTTGAGAGGATCTCTTCTCCATTGAATTAGGAGTTTGCTACGCGTTAGTACTTTCCTTTTTCGTACCACGTTTTTCCGTGGATGTTCAGAAACCGGAAAGTCAACTTTTGGTACCTAGGAATTTGTTTCTTGACCGTCAAGGATGGGACCCATGGCCCTATGATAGCCGAGATGTCGCTGGGGAAAAGTCTTTGAGGATGCGCTATTGTTTTGCTTTTTTTTTTTTATTATTATTATTTATTTATTTTTAGAACTATAGTTTAGTTTAGATTTTTTTTTTAATTGACTTTTATATTTTAATTTATAACACAATAAACAAATATTATTTTAAAGTGACAAGGGAAAAATGATGAAGTAGAACTAATGGACGTTTCAAAAATTGAAAAAAAACACGCGGAGAGACTTTTTTTTAAATTCGCAAAAAAATAAAGGAGCGAGTGAAAGTTTATTTTTAAAATGTGAGAGAGCGATTTCAAATTGCTCGTTGAATCAGAGATTTATGATATATTTATTATTATTATTATTATTATTATTAGGATAAAATACATATACATCCTTCAAATTATCACCCAATTAATAATGTCTTCGTCTCAATCAGCTGAGCACCATGCTTCATGAAGCGGAGGTCATTAGTTCGAATCTCCTCTCCCCCCTCATGTGGACATGTAAAAAAAAAAATTAATAATATCTTCTCAAACTTTTAATTTGGACAATATTTCACTCAAACTACCAAAAATTGTTAATGTTTTCCTAATGACAAAAATACCCTTAATAAAACAAAATTAAATATTAAAACTAAAAAAATAAAATAAAAAAGAAATACATAAAAACCATGGAAAAATTTAAAAATAAAAAATAAAAAAGTTTTCTTTTTTTCTAAGTTAAATTTTGCTTCTTTTTTTTTTTGGTCAAAGAAATTAAAAAAAAAAAAAAATCGTTTTGTTTTATAAAAAATAAAAATTCGTTTTTTTAATTTATAGGGATATTTTTGTCTTATTTAAAAAAAAATTAAGGTCTTTTTTGTCTTTTTGCTAGCTTTGTAGGACATTAACAACGTTTTGGTAGTTTGGAAAAATACTGTACCAATTAAAAGTTTGGAGAGACATTGTCAATTGAGTAATAGTTTGAGGGGATATGTGGAGTTTCCCTTATTATTATTATTATTATTATTATTATATTTTATTTTTTATGAACCATAGTTAATATATATATATAGTTTAGTAGAACGCGTGAGGTGTTTGGCTTCTAAGAAAATGATTTTCCAGTCTGGAGTGTCACATTCTTTGACATGGTTGTTCTATCAATTTCGGCCGGATTGGCTTTGAAAATTGAAAGTTGAAGGGCAACTGGACATTAAGAGGTCGGCCTTAAACTACACTATAAATATTTGCGATAAATAATGAAATAATACACGTGGGAAGAAAATGCATTAATTCTTCAAATGACATGAATTTTCTTCATGGACTTTTTCTAACTCCGTCCATAAAAGTAAGAGTAACGTGCTAAAGAATACACGTCAATTTTATAAATTAAATTGTAAGAAATTTTTTAAATTTTTAAAAAATTATCTTTAAAACTTTTCATTTTGGCACTTGGACTATAAAACTCTTTTTGATCCTCAAGCTTCAGTTAGAATATGATGAGGGCCTGAGGGATGGAGTTAGTATTAACAATTTGGCGGGACAAAACTGATAAAAAAAATAAAAAAAAATAAAAAAATAAAAAAAAAAAAAAAGTTAGAGAGTAAGATTTTAATTTTCAAAGAATCATAATAATATTTTTTTAAAAAAAAAAAAAATTGGGGAAAACATGATGGCGTGAGGGGTCATGTATATGACGTTAAAATGGGCAAAAAAAAATCTTACATGTGATATACACGCTACTTTTTTTTCTTTTTTTTTTTAAAACTTGAACTACTAAAATTATCTCTGAAATATATCAAAAAATAATAATTAAGAAAAAAAACTAAAGGGGTAGTTGACGCACACTTTAATCACTCCCTTAACAGTTCAGGAGTACTTGAACAATTGAACACGAAGGTGGTTTGCCCACACCTCTTAACTATTTAGCGAAAGGCTGAATCACTCTCAAAATCTATAGGGGTAATTCAACCACCCTTTATTGAGTATTAACTAATTAGGGATTGGCTACGTAGAGGTGGTTCGGCCACCCTTGGACCATTTTGAATTGACAAAACCACCCTTACAGCCTAAGCCTATGGAGGTGTTTGGCCACCTCCTTACCAGTTTAGATGTGGTCAAACCACCCTCTCAATAAGCCACTCCTTCAAAGTTTTTTTTTTCTTTTTTTTTCAAAAAATAAAAATTATGAGTAATTTAGGCTATTGATCGAATAAAAAAGCCATGCATGTGTCATACATGATAATTTTTTTTTTTTTTTTTTTGTCAATTTTAAAGCAGAATGTTAACGGACAGGGACGGAGGGAGGGGGGGGGGGGGGGGGGGGGTTGGCCCCCAATTTCCTAAAAAAAAAAAAAATTATTAGGTGGAAATTTTTTTTAAAAAAAATAAAAAATAAAAAATATAAGATAAAAATAAAAATTTAGTTTATTTGGCCCCTACCAAGAATTATTTTTTTGCCATTGGCCCCTACCCATAAAAACTTTTAGCTCCACCCCCGTTAACGGAGGGTGTAACTTGTAATATAATAATAGTATTTGAAGTGGGTTACATGTTACTTTTTAAAGTTGGTGATTTAAGTGCCAAATGGTTTCTAGCTTAGAGGGTTAATTGTTGATATGGAAGAAATCTTTAACATTTAATTTGAAAAATAATGGTTAAGATTTGAATAAATCTACTCCATACTATACTTAATTTTTTTTTAGAATAAATATAAAATAAATTCCTTACCAAACACACTTATACAAATCATTCAATTTTTTCTTTCACTTCTAAAATCCTTAAGTTTTTTCGTGATTTTTAATTGGATTATTTTCATGTGTTTTCCATCCAATTTAATAGTGCCACGTTAAATTAAAATAAATAAATTTATAAACTAATAAAAAACTATGAATCTAATCTTGTGTTTCTTTCATTGTTGCTGATTCCATTCTTGAGAGGCAAGGCTACATTATTTTACTTTTCCTTTACACTGAAACCAAACTTTTTGATTCTGCTGAAAATAATTGTGCTCACATGGATATCCTAAAATCCATCGAGAATATATATATATATATATATATATATATATATAGCTCCGTAGGTTTGCGTTCTCTTGTGATATTAGGCTTTTTGAATGGAATTATGAATGCATGAAGGAACATGTGATTAGTCCAAGTTGGCCTTTGCCTTATACTTAGGACATGTGAAGAAAGTCAATTAAATCATTATATTTTCTTCAACAATTTTGGAAGAAAATAATAGAGAGAGCAAAAATTAAGCAACAACCACTAAATTCGTGATAAAGAGTAATGAAATACGAGACGGAACCCCTTTTGATTTTGTCTCAAACTATGCATAAATTTCAAAATTAGTGAAAGTATGAGTCGTATGACCTTCTAGTTCTTGTTCCGTCTTTGAAAAGATTTTTTTTTTTTTAATGCTTTAATAATACTATCATGTGAGTTATTATACATTGTATACAAATCAAAAGTAATAACAAACTTGAAGAAATTAATTAAAAAAAAAAAAAAAAAAAAAAAAAAAAAAAAAAAGGGCATGGAAAATGAACAGCTTGCTCCAAGGAAAGATGATCAACATGAATTATGGTAAATTTCCCGTGAAGATGAGGAAGCAAAATGAGTTGAATCACTTAAGAGTGGCGTGGCATGCATCTTTCAAAGTACCCATCTAAGTAGGTAACTCAAATCTTTTGGAATTTGGATCCTCTCCTTTTCAAATCAGGGGTATAGTTGTCTTTTCCATATTCATATGGAAAAGGACAACTATACCCCTGATTTATAACTAAAGAGAAATGATCCCTACACTCATTTCTCACAACAGCCCCACAACAAGTTGTCTTACACTCATTTCTCACAACAGCCCCACAACAAGCTGATGTGGCTGATAATATTTTATTACTTTTTTTGTTTTGTTTTGTTTTTGTAAAAAAATAATAAAATACTACCAATCACGTCAGCTTGTTGTGGGGCTGTTGTGAGAAATGAGTGTAGTGATCATTTCTCATAACTAAATGGAGAGGATTCTGTTCCAATTTTTTAACGCCAAACATCCAACATCAACACATTGGATATTCCATATAAATGTCACATGAAAGTCATCAACCAACATTTTTCTTTAGTTCTTGGAAAAACTTCACGTAACCCTTTTGCATTGGTGTTGCTTTTGTAATCACTTTCTAAACTTAAAAAGCTCTAAATTTAGTGTATCCAACTTTTAATTTTATTTTTTATTTTTTTATTTCACCAATTCATTAGGATTTTCTGTTAAATTATGTCAACATTTCCAAAATATGCAATTTTTTTTTTTAAGAAAATATATATATATATTTCTTCAAATATTCAAGCGTGGGTATTTTTATAAATTTCATTAAATTTTGACCAAAGCTTAAATTCTTATAATTTTATTCTTTCTTTTTTTTTTAAAAAAAAAAATGGGGATATTTTGAGAATTTTAACACCTTTCCATTATGATTTAACGAAAAATCGATCCTAACAGCAGGTTGAAATTGAAAATAATTGAAAGATGAGTACACTAAATTAAGATTTTTTAAAGTTTATGGGGTACTTGCAAATGTGATGGAAGTTCAAAGAGATTAAGTGAAATTCTCTCTTAATTTATTTTTTATTTTTAAGTGAGCTTCAAGTATTTCATTTAAATTGAGTTTGAAGAAATTCCTCAAATTCTGTTTATTAAATTGACATGTATGTGCATTGTGAACACATGTCAATTTAATAGACGAATTGAAAGAAAATTTTTCAATCCAATTTAAAGAAAAACTTTATATCAAAAAGTATATATATATATTATTACAACGAAGACAAGCTCCAATAAAGGTCTTTGATTCCATTGCTTGTGCTTATTGTGGCTTAAAAAAAGGAAAACAAATAAGCAAAATATGAGCCGGCCGATGGGTCAGCTTAGCCCGTTCTAATTCTACGACTTGGTGGAGTCTACCTGTCCGAACAAGTATGCCATGAATTTCAAATTGTCTAAACACTCGTCTAAATAGGTAAATTTCATCAAAATTTTATTTCATTTGAGGCTCGGACGTATTACAAATTTACAATTCAATAAACAAATTGCAGCCAATTCAAATCCAGTGAATTGCCATTATGCTTTGACATCCATGCCAAGCCCATGTGGTAGGAAACAAAGCACCCACTTTATGTTGTGCCGGCCAAAAGTAATTGGAGTATCAAAGTATTGAAGGGAGGCATCTTACTATCTCAGCCACCCTTCAAGGTGTATCCTTTTCCTTGGAGATAAAATGCAAATAAAATAATAATAATAAATAAATAAATAAATAACGTAGTAGTGATGATCATGGCAATCAATCTTGAATATTTGAATATGAAAATATCTTTTGGAAAATACCCTTTTGGGCCTTTGGCAATCACTATAGTCTCAGTTTATTATTATTGTTTCTTTTGTTAAATTAACAAATAGAATTTTGTTCAAAATAAAATAAAATATATAATTTAAATTACCACTTGACGTCAAATAGACTCCTTTTTTTTTTTAGTCCAAATAGGAATGGTTTTTTTTTTTTTTTCACAAAACTATTCATTTTTTTTTTTTTTAAAAAAAAAAAAGAAGTTATTTATAGGTGGTCGACCCAAAAGCATCAAGTATGATTGCACCACCTCTCGAAGCCCCTTGGGTGGCTCGGGGGTGGTTGCACTACTCCCATAGCTTTTGGTTGTAGTGGGCGATCATCTCCATGGAGACTATTTCATTTTTTTCCCCCTTAAAAAAAAAAAAATGAAATTTTGGAAAAATTTGTACAAAATACGATTCAATTCCAATTACAAAATACAAATCAAACGAAAGAATAATAATGATCGTTCTATTCCACCGTATTGTATTCTTAATAATACATTAAGACTCATTCTTATTCTTAAGGAATCACCATTCGAGTGTACCAAACGTAGCCTTATTGTTTAGATATATAATACAATTCAAATACCTTGAGTTTACCCGTGCATTAACATAATATAATCTCAAAACTACATGTACAGAACTTCTCTTTGTTGTTTAAAAAATAGTAAATGCTAAATACAATGCTCCCATCGCACTTTCATCCCACTTGGCTTATGTGTCAATGCCCATCAACCTTTTGATGGAGACATGATATTTAGCAATTCTCTTAAAAAAACATAGAAAGTAAAATAAAATGCAAGACACATTGTGTTTAAAATAATGTTAGAAATCACACTTTTATTCAATTACCATTATACCATGCTGAAGTAGCAATGCCAGTTAACTCATTATATATATATAAAGAATGGATGATCCAATGATTGTTTGTTGGGAAAAGTATACGTAACCCCCTCAAACTACCACCTTATTGTCAATGTACTCCACAAACTACCAATTGTGTCAATGTTCCCCCTAAACTACCAAAAAATGTCAATGTCTCCCGAATGACAAAAATACCTTCATAAAATTATTAAAATAAAAGAAAAACTAAAAAAAATATAAAATAACAAAAAAAATTACCAAAAAAATAATAAAAAAACTTAAAACTTTTTTTTTTAGTTTGTTTATTTTTTTTAAAAAAATAATTTTCACTTTTTTTTTCATTTTTCTTTTTCCTTTTTTTTTTTAAACTGGTTTTTCTTTTTTGTTTTTTTTTTTATTTTAAAAAATATATATTTATATAATTTTCAGTTATTTTTTCGTTTCCTTTTTTTTTTTAAAAAAAAAAAAAATCGTTCTTTTTCGTTCTTTATTTAATTATTTAATTTTGTTTTGAAAAAAAATAATTTTTTAGTTTTTTATTTTATTTTTCAGTTTTTAGTTTTAGTTTCTTTTTTTCAATTTACAAGGACATTTTTGTCTTATTCAAAAAAAAATTAGGGTCATTTTTGTCTTTTTGTTGGTGTTAGAGGTGACATTGAAATTTTTTGGTAGTTTGAGGGAGAACATTGACACAATTGGTAGTTTGGGGGGTACATTGACAATTGAGTAGTAGTTTGAGGAGGATATATGTATTTTTTCCTTGTTTGTTTGTTTGACATTACAACGTCAGTAAAATAGGATAATAATATGATAAAGTGTCATTAGGAAAATGAATAGTTATTACTGGAAATGAAGGAGGGGTGGAATTGAATAGTTATTCCAATTATTTAGTTTGGTAACAACATATATACCACAATTGGAATTGAACTAAAATTACTAAAAAACCCACATAATTTCTTATTTTTCTAAAAAAACTCATTTTTTTTTTTTAAATAAAATAAAATTAAAGACGTTAAACCTATGAGTAGTTGACCACCCAAAGCAAACCACAGGGGTGTGGTAGCCACCCCGATGCATATTGAAGGTAGCAGGCCACCCCCAAAGGGCCTCGCGGGTTCATCAGAAACCAAACGAGGCCTAAGTCTTATTATTTGGTAGGGACCTATTCATAAGAATAACTATTCTATGAGAATAACTATTCCCTTACGAAGATGAATAACTATTCGTGAAGGAATAGACAATTTTTCCCAAAAATTTTAATTTTTTCAAACTAGTTTTTTTTCTTTAAAAAAAAAAATTAAAGAACTTGTTAAATTTGTGGTTGGTTGACCACCCCAATGGGCCAAAGTGGCCATGGAACCATCCTCGCTAGGTTTTGTATGGGTTGGGCTCAAAATTTTAATCATTTTAAACATTTATGGGCTGGGCTGGGCTTGGGCCAATTTTTCTTTCGGCCAGTTGGAGTTTGAGGTCGTTTGAAACCGCTTTCTCAGGAAGACCGCAATTTCATCCCTTTCTTCTCCGCGGGATTTGGCTTTTCTTCCTCAATCAAAGACACGCTGTGAATCCCGGGCTCTCTCGGAAAACCCTGTTCATCATGGAGACGCTGGAAACGATCTCGGCGGCTCTGAAATGCACAGACGCGAAGAAAGAGAATCTCAAGAAGGCCTTCGACGAGTTGCAATCCCACTCTTCAGTCCTCTCCGCCTTTTCTCTCACGTGGTCCGACCTCGACGCTCACTTCACTTCCCTCCAGAACTCGCTCACAGAACGATTCCACCTCCTGGAATCGCTCGAGTTGGAAAAACAAATTCAGACCCACTGCACCGAGTCGGCTCAGTCAACCCCCAAAATTGACCCATGTGCCTCACAAGGTCAGAACGCCCAAACCAACCCAGAAGACCCTTCTTCTCCATCAATTTTGGAGACCAAGATGACCCAAATCCGGGTTGACCCGAGTGGTGATGTGGGTTCAAATTCGTTGAGGGCTTTGTGTGAGAGTATGGACGGGAAGGGGTTGAGGAAGTACGTATTAGAGCACCCAAATGAGAAGAAAGAGATGATGGCCGAACTCCCCGGCGCAGTGCGGTGCGCGCCGGACCCGGCGGCGATGGTCTTGGACGCCATGGAAGGGTTTTATGGCGTAAAGGGCAATAAGGAGGGGGATGTGGGTGCTTTGAGGAGGTCTTGTGTGCTATTGTTGGAGGCACTAATGGGGGTTAAGGCCAATGTGGGGGTGGGAGTGAGGAAGAGAGCAAAGGAGTTGGCTTTGGAGTGGAAAGGAAAGGCGAGCTCCAGTGAAGTTCAAAATTTTGAGGTGATGGGGTTTTTGCATTTGGTGGCGGCGTACGGGTTGCAGTCCGAGTTCGACGGGGATGAGCTTGTGGATTGCTTTGTTATCGTTGCGCAGTTTCGACAGGCCGTGAAGTTGTGCCGGGCTTTCGGTTTGGGGAATAAAGTTGCTGGTAAAGCAGTTCGAAACTTTCTGATTTTTGTTTGAAATTGTTTGTGCTATTCTGAGTGTGGTTTATTTTATGATGTTTTACCTTTCATGGTTCATACTTGTGATGTACAGGTTCATATTATACGAGCTTCTGTTTTGTTTAAGTTGGAGAACCTTGTAAGAAGTTTAGAGTAGCGGAAGAGGAGGTTGAAATTTGAATCTTGGTGATAAAAAAATGAGCTGTTTACCTGAGACATAGTCAATTGAAAAATTTATTAATACTGAAAAATCTTGCATGCTGGGAATCCAGGGCGGACTGAAATAGTGAATCTCAGGGATATGATCTGCAGGATATATTGGTTGGAATTGTAAAATTGATGGTTTGCGTTTATATATCTCAGGGATAAATTCAATAGATAAGTGGGGGTGTATATTTGAAGAGGGTATTTATCCTTAATGAGTACGTGGTAATTATCAAAATAACTAAAAAAAATTATACTTCAGATGTTGAATAATTTATTGAGCCCAGTATGGTCTTATATAAAGAGGGTATGATATGCATATGAAACGAATATATAACATGGAAACAGGACTTTAAGCTATTTTACCAAGTAAATAATAATATGGTCAAGCAACATGATCTTTTAAAGTACTGACTGATGCTTAACAGCACTTTATTGATGATCACACCAAGATGCACAAGAACTACGCTAGTATCGGTTCTGTATTTGCTTGATGAGTTAGTACAGGCCTTGTCAAGATGTAGATGTAGTTTCTATCAATCTTGAATTCGTCAATGTAGACTTTTACCACTTTATATAGATTACTTTGAGTAAATGGTTGTTTGTGCTGACTATAAAAGTTCTCCATTCCCTTCATTTTCTTGTTTTTCCCCATTTTGTCCAAAGTTCAAGGAACATAAAGTAACTTCATGCCGCCATCTTTTGAGGTATAAAAAATGATTTTTGAGTGTACTATACGGACTGAATTTTTAGGCTTGTGAAGTTTGGGTATTTCAATCAAGGTTCAAATTTTGTGTCTAACATCTGTGTCTGCAAGAGGCCTTCTGATGCAAGTTTTTGCAGACCACTAATTGAAGGCTTTAATTGAGTGAGATCAAATACTGGTACAATAGTAAGAGCTTAACTTACTATAGGGAAAATTTTAATGTTGTGCAAGTTTAGTAGAATGAATGTTTTTTTTTCCCGTCTTGAATTAGGAACTTGGTGGTAGAATGGTGAATAATGTAACTCATTGTTTCTGTTTAGAGAGGCTAATTGGAAATTGTGGACATGGTAGCCTCTAGCCCTCTACTAGAAGCTGTAGAAATAATGGAAATTAGAGAAGTATGAAGAGAATATTGAGAGTGATTTTGTCTTGTTACTCACACAGCACCTGAAGAGAACTTATAACCATAATGGAACTGGAAGAAGTGTAGGGGGAGAGGCTAGAGTGCTGGAATTGTCTCAACATTGGTATGCTTAGCATGTGCTTGATGCATGGGCAGCCGTCCTTTTTGTAGATGAACTTCTTTTGGGGCCTGGGTAACAATTCCCTGTTAAGCTAAGAGTTGGATTTTTTTTTTTCAAGCTTTACAGTTTTTTCATCAGGGAATTTTCTACCCAGATCACTCTTTAGGATGTAAAGTCATATTGAAATATTTGGTTCCTCCTTTTGAGTAATATAACGTCAGAGTCAAATGCTGCTTTTGTTCTTGGCAGATCTCATTCAGAAACTTATAAGTAAGGGCAAGCAACTTCTGGCTGTCAAATTTATTTTTGAATTTGAGCTGACCGAAAAGTTTCCACCAGTCCCTCTCTTGAAATCCTATCTTAAGGATGCCAAGAAGCTTGCTGTGAAAGTTAGGAAAGAAGGAAATGAATCTCACGTGTCACTGGTAATTTTCAATTCCCTTACTTGATTTCCCGGCTACCTTTTGTAATTCAATATCGAACAGTTGCCTGTGTGCTATAATTCTTAAGTTTCTCATGCAGAATAAGGCAACAGACAAAGAACTCGTTGCAATGAAATCAGTTATTAAAGTTATTGAAAGCCACAATCTTGACTCTCAGTTTCCAAGGGCAAACCTTGAAAAGCGTATTGAGGCGCTGGAGAAGCTGATTGTGAACAGAAAACGACCTGCAGCAGCCCCTCCTGCCAAACCGCAGCAGCCGCAACAGCAGCAGCCAAAGAAGCAGAAGAAGCATCTGCAGCCAAAGAAGCAGCAGCATCTGCAGCCAAAGAAGCTGCAGCAGCAGAGTAGAAGCAAGCATCCTCGAATAGCTCCTCCATTTGGTCATGCGGCAGTCCCAGTAATTGTTGATGGTGCAAATTCAACTATTTCCCATTATCGAAAATCTCATCTACAGTCGGCAGGTTTGTTATTGGATTGTCCTGCTCCATATGTGAGCTCATCATCTGTGCCCTATGGCACAGTAGGCCAGACTCCTATGATTGCCTCTTTCACAGGTTCATCAGCTGGGCTGTATGGTTTTCCAGGAGCCCTTGTGGGTTTTGGTGGGAACCCAAGCCCTTCTAGTTCCCATCTATACTTATCAGAACCATATCTACCATCTAATTATTATGATGGGTCAACTGCCTATGGTGGATATGGTGTCCGGCCTGAATACCATCCATCTTACCATCCTCAGTAGATCTGTGTGCTCTTTGTTTTTGTGATAGTATAATTTTGGATGGTTTCATACTTTTGCCTCTGCAACGCTGGTTATTGGAAAAGCATAGCTTGCTTTTTTTTATCACCACGACTGTTGTGTAAGCAACTAGATATGGTGATTAAGAATCGTGAGATTATGTGTAATGTCACATTCTTAATTACTTGAGTGATTTTATTATTGCCCAGAAGGTTTTTGGGTCAATTATTTATTTGCTAGTCATTTTTTAAATTCTTTATAGGCTATTTGGAAAATGGTAATTAACATTGTCCATTTGTTTTCAGTAGCAGTTCTTTGTTGAGGACCTTTTTCCTTAGATTGAGCCAAGCTTGTCCCATATGTACATTCAAAATCAAGGTCTTTTTTGCATTGTTCAAAAGAAAACATATAAACTTACGTTTTAGCTTTTTTAGGGTTCTCCCCCTCAGCCTATCTTGAGCAGACAGAACTACTCTTCTGCTCCACAAAGGGGCTTGCTGTTTAAACCCCAGACTCCCTATTCTGCGCCATAAAAAGGTTGTCTTTTATGTCTCCTATATTATAAAGATGAAGAAAATATTGAGCAGTAAGGCTAATTCTTCTTATCTTTGTACACCATCCATGCAGAAGATAGATTCGTGCCTTAAAGTGCCGTGTAAATCAGAACCGGAGGCTATGTTTGCTAATCTACTCTCTTCTTGTTATCTGTTTTCAGTTTGAGTTTCTCACTTTTCTCAAAATACAAAATACTTTTTATAAAAGTTTTCACACCTTGTAGGAATATTTTGCGAAAATAGGTGCTTTAACTTTTGTAGAAATAGGAGCTAACTTATTATTTTAAAAAATTAAATAATTAAAAAAAATACTGGAGTGGCCGTTTGGCCACCCTTGGTGAGGGAGAGGGGTGGCCGTGCAGCTACCTCTGTCCTGGTTAGAGATGGCAGCGCAACCACCCCTCTCCTCTATTGAGGATGACCATACAACCACTCTTTTATGTATACGAGTCAACTATACATCTATTTGGCCTTTCTCAAAATAAGCAGGTATAGTCCATAGAAAACATTTTCCCAAAATACACTTCTAAAAACACTAATCACCTTTATGCCACATGAAAATACTTTTTCAGACAAAAAACACATACCCATATACACTAACAAACTTGACCAAAATTTTTATGTTCTCTCTCCTCACTTCCTGTTGAGCCTTCCTCTATAATTAAGCAATGGAGGGAAGTTTTTGGTTGTGTATCTATCAGCTTTGTGCATCTTCCAGATATCATCCATTTGGAAGATGGTTTGTGCCCCAAATGCATTGTGAGACAATGGAAATATTATATTTGCAAACAATGATTTTTTTTTCTTTTTCCCTTCCTGATTCTCTTTTCCTACCTTCCCCTGTTATAAAACTTTTGAACTCTTCCAGGAATTTCTCAATGTCTAGAACAAGATTTTTTATTTGTTATTTAAAAAATAATAATAATTCTTTTTCTGTTTCTGTCTCATTTTTCCCTTTGCCTGGTACTTGTATTGGCCATTGGATCGTTTCTTGCATCTCTCACTCATTATGTCATCTGTCACTCATTTGTTTTCCATCAGTTTGCGTTTGCACATCCAACTTTCTTGTTCCAATAACGTTGAAGCTGGCTCGATTTAGATTCCTGTTGTGTGGTGCATTGTTCTCAGTGATTTGTACACAAATTATTGGTCCCAATTGGATTGGAATGTGACAACTGAGGAAAGAGTATCCTTATAAACCATTTGCTCATGGCAAATGTTTTGTTTAGTTGCATTTTCAAAATCTTTGGCTACATGAAATCTCAGATGAAAATGTGCAGCTGAAATGTCTTTCTGTTCTTTATGAGATTTGCAGGACTTTTTAACCTTAGAAAATGTTACCACATTTATCTTCAGTTGAAATGGTCGTGGATACGAATCAGAATTTGTTGAGTAATGCTACTTTTTACACCAATTTTATGTTAACTAGTGTGAAATGAGTATGCAGAATAGCATTGCTCTATTATTTTTTTGTCCTTTTCCTTTTTCAGAGAATTTAATTTTGGGACTATTGACCGGTAGCCCACTTAAATATTTCTTTTTTCTTTGAACAATTATTTTTTGCCATTAGAGAAGTAAACTGGCCACACTACACCAAAGTGGTTAAAGTTTGAATCTGTGCTTAAAGCACACAAATTGAATGGAGACAAGCTGGTTGGTGAGGGAATTATTTGAGTCCATCCATAAGCCAGAAGCCGCATAAATAATAGTCACAATTATTTATTTTGCTGCCCATGGCAGGAGACAGCTTCTGGACTGCCTAGTGCCTACGTGATCTACAGAAACAATTTAGTTTGAGGAACACTTCGTATTATATTTGGATTAGCTGAAGTCTAAAAACTTTGAACTTCAGCCACTGTGATTGAAGCTAATAAAACCCTAGGAGAAAGGAAAAATGAAAAAAAGAGAGCCTACACAAAGCAGTATTAGTGACTATGATTGAACCTAGTAAAAACCCAGGAAGGAAAAAGTTGAAGATGTAGAGAAAGAGAACTTCTAAGTAAGGGTGGCAATTCGTGTTCGCATGTCGGGTTTGATAAGATTAAAGTATCGGTCAATCATCTCTTTATCCAATTAATCAAATGAGTCAAATTTTTTAATCTTAATTCGCTAATTTTGTGTCGTGGTCTTGGATCGTATCAAAAATTGTTAGCCTTAAATATCACGTGTCGCGTTCGGGTTGAGGCATGAGTATAAGATTATATCAGTTAATTCTAATTTTATCCATTTAATTAAACGGATCCAAGCTTTTCAACCCTAACTCTCAAGCCTTAGCCATATATCTTTGATCTAAACAAATTTCTAACAAGATCCTCATTTTAGTGTGAAGCGTGAGTTCATATCCTAAAAGCTTTGGTTATTTGTTATCTTACCAATCATTGAGTTGCAACTTCTAAACACAGATTGAATCATTTTGCTTGGACCTAACAATAAAAAAAAATTAAACAAAATGAATAAAAAGAAGAGATGAATAGCTGGATTTGGTGGGGGGGATCCTGATGTTCCATCCATTACATGGTTTGAAGTTGCATTCTACAGTTGGTGAACTCACCTCCTCTCTGGTACAATTTCCCTTCAAATCTTTTCACGCAGTTAAAATTTCCCTTCAAATCTTGTCAGAATAAGTATGTTCAGGATTATGATGTACCAATCTTCAACCCTACTTTCAAAATGAAAATATCTATACCTTTTGGATATGATGGTTCACAGTCTTTATGTATCCATCTCATCAAATCTGGGTTCAATTACTTCACCATGGTAAAAGTAAATGTCACACACTACTAGTCGGCTCTAATCAATCTTTTACCAATTCACAGTAAAAAATTGACTTCCTTGCCTATTAATATCCTCTCATTTAGGTAACTAGGTTGCCCTTTTAGCCCCACTAGAGAGTTACTTGTGCTTTGAATTCAGATGGTTGATTTTTTTATTTTATTTTTTTTACTGTACTAAAAGGACCAACAAAAGTTTCCTCCTATCTAAGCTGGTAGAATTTTTCTTTCTTAATTTAGTCTATTAAATCCATATTTGTTCTTAAATTATATGATTTTTATATACATTTTTAATATAAACTAACATTTGTCTTCCTAAAGCATACGGTCTTTACACATTCTAAAAGACAAATATTAATTTAATAAACTGAATTAAAGTCGGTATCCAAAACTAAGGCTATTATAATTTTTGACATGAATTGTGAACCTAATATGAACTTAATACGAAATTAACAGGTTAGAGTTGATGGGTATAATTCGTTTAATTAAACGGATCGAGTTAGGATTAACCTATATAGTCAGTTTTATATTCTGTCTCGACACAATTCGAACTCGATGCACGATATTTAACGAATTCGATACGAATCAAATAGAAAATTAACCGTAGATGAAAATTGAAAAATGGGTAAAAAATAATTAGGGTTTTTTTTTTAAAAAAAAAAAAAAAAAAAAAAAAAAAAAAAAAAAAAAAAAAAAAACCAGAGAAAACGTTTAAAATGACAAGCCAATGACACACCCCCCAGATCCAATGTAACAAGTCAACTACGTCTCAGTCTCTTCCTTTCTATCCCTCTCCCTGACAAAAAAAGGAAAAGAAAAGAAAAGCTTCAGAGACACAACCAGGCGGAATGACCGTTATGCCCCTACCCTCTCCTCCTCAATAACTAAGCCCCACTCCTTCCCTTCGCCTTTGACTCTCCTCGGAATCGCAGAGAATGGCGCAGACCCAAAGCTCAGCTGCGCTCTCGGAACTACGGCTGAGCAGCTCAGGGGACGATCCGGGTCGGCCCGGGACGGGGCCGGCTAATAACTCTGCGGCCAGGTACAAGCTGATGTCACCGGCGAAGCTCCCGATCTCCAGGGCCACGTGTATCACGATCCCGCCCGGGCTCAGCCCGACGTCGTTTCTTGAGTCCCCCGTGCTCCTTTCCAACAACATGAAGGTGAGGTCAGGCTCGATGCGGCGTCGTTTTGGTTTTGTTCTCGTTCTCTTGCTCGAAATTTTTGGTTGCTAAGAAAAGGAAACGCTGTGATTCAGAGTGTAACTCAGAGCTCAACTTTTCCAACTAAGAAAACCCCTTTAAAATAAGTTTGGTTTTTTGTTTTTTTTTTGTTTGGTTTTTGATTGGCGCTTCTTTTCCTGCGATTTCTGAGCAACCAAACGGAGTGCATCTCAGAGAGCTACGTGTCGTTGCGGCTCTCAAATTTGTAGCATTTTGCCGCGTCGTGTCAAAGTAATGGTGGAGAATTTTTTTTTTTTTTTGTAGGACTTGAATGATGTGATTTGGGTATTTCAAATTGAGCCCGAAAGCGAGAAATTCGAAAATTCCGATTACTATTTTTGTCTGTTTCAATCCCATAAACAAAACATTTAGGCATTTTTTTTTTTGTTCCATAAAGTTTATTTATATTTGGGTGCTCGACTTGGGACCGTTTGATTCCGATGCTTGCTCATATAGTATTGTATTTGATATGAGTTGGCTCCTTTATGTTATGCTATATAGCATTTGCTTTCAGCGATTAGATAGTAGATTGTTCTAATCGAATTTTGCTTTGTGGGAATATGGGCTTTCGCTTCCAAAGTCTGATATATATTTTTTTCTATAATGCCAGTGTTGTTTTTTCACATAATGAATCTTTTTCCCTTTTTATTTCTCCTTGTTTTTAACGGTGTTTTTTTGGGTGTACGATGCGAAAGCTTTTCCATTTGTGTGCTGTAGAATATGGAATAAATGAGCCAGCGTAGAGTAGTGAGGATTACTATTTGGTTGACGTGCCAAAATGGCGGGCAATAGCAGCAGCAAGGGTTGAGAGTATGTGGGTCAAGGTGCTGAGAAAAAAGACGTGATTGCTTTGTGAATGATCGTGTGTATTTGGGGATAATTCAATGAAAGATTCGTATAGCCATCGGTTTGTTGAGTCGAGCATATAAACATAATTTTTATATATTCTCTCATTATCAAACGAGTATTGTATGGATGATAAATGAATGAATTTTGAACTCATCAGTGAAAAGAAAAGCGTACGGACTTTGCTTTTGTTAACCTTTAGTGGGTTTATGTTAAATTCTCCTTATTTTTCGTTATTTGTTTAAATTGATTTGTGATGGTATAAAGTTGCTAGGATTAGTTCACTTATATCATTGATTATATGAGCTTGAACTTCTTTTACAGGGTTCAATAAGGATGATATCTGAAAATTTGTTTGATATTCCCTGATAGGAAACGGATATGGAATAGTCCTGTAAAACTGTTGCTGAATTTGTTGGTCAATTGATTGCACGGGTAGTGCAAAACTTGCCCATCTTTCCCTTTTTCTATTTCCTTTCCTTTTCTTTTTTCCAAGAGTGTGATATTGATCTTCTTGTATCCATACTTGTATACCAGAGGCTGATCAAAAAGGCTTCTGAAGCAGTACGTCTAAATTTTCTTTTCTTGATCTTGCAGGCAGAGCCCTCTCCAACTACCGGTTCCTTTATTAAACCTCAAGTGGTGCGTGTCCCTATTGGTTCTGCTGCATATCCAGTAACTACGGTTTGCTCCAACAGCAATACTTTCAGAGAAAGAAATTCCAACTGCTTCGAATTTAAACCACATGCTACATCAAATATGGTATTGTTCAATGAGTACTGTATTTATGAAATTGTAAATGACACATCATTGGTATATAAATATGATCAGGTGGTCCCATGGATCCTGATTTTGTGTGTAAATTATAGTTTGCCCAAGTTTCTAGTATATTTTAAAGTCCAACGGCCCCTCAGATTAGCCAATTCAATAGATAGCTTATCCTACTAAACCTTATAGATATTAATATTTTACAGTTAAATTCCTTATATGTCTTTGCATTGTTTCTTGCTTATTTCCTATATCTAGTGTAACTGTTAGATAATAACTAATGTTTTTGATTGTCATGTACTAACTTCTAGTTTCACTGCCGGTGCTTCAATTAATTTCATGCATATGTACTCTTCTAATATTGGCATAATGATGCAACATAAGTGATGGATGAGCCTCCTTTACGACCTGAAATCTCTCTTGTAACCATTGAACTTCACTGTATGGCTGCCAGTTCACCTTACTATTTTTTTGTTCATAAAAAGCAAGTATGCTATACTAACTGTGAGGTACTGCTTACCTAATATTATTCATTTATTTCAAGGTTCCTGCAGATCTGAACCACTGGAGAAGTGAGCAATCTATGCAAGTCCAAGGTCAGCGCCAGCCTCAGGCATTTGCGTCATCACCGTTGGTGAAAAATGAGGTGGCAGTTTCCTCAAATGAGTTGAGTCTTTCAGCACCGGTTAACATGGTAACTTCAGGGGCTAGTGCACCTACTGAAGTTGATTCAGATGAACTAAACAATAGAGGAACTTCCAATACTGGGTTTCAAACTTCACAATCTGATAATAAAGGAAGTGGGCTTTCTGTTGTTGCTGACAGGCCGTCTGATGATGGATATAACTGGCGAAAATATGGACAGAAACTTGTTAAAGGAAGTGAATTTCCCCGTAGCTATTACAAATGTACACATCCTAACTGTGAAGTAAAAAAGCTGTTTGAGCGCTCTCATGATGGACAGATATCTGAGATTATCTACAAGGGGTCACATGATCATCCTAAGCCTCAACCTAGTCGTCGATATGGTGCTGGTACTATTATGACTGTCCAAGAAGAAAGATCTGATAAGGCTTCATCTTTAACTGGTCGAGATGGTAAGGAAGAAACTTCACAGTTATTTCTATTGAGAGCACTTGTATGGACCATCTAATGTGCTTTATCTTTATGATCTTATTGCAGAGAAGTCAAGCATATATGGACAGATGTCCCATACAGTAGAGCCGAGTGGTACTCCTGACCTATCTCCTGTCACAGCAAATGACGATAATCTTGATGCTGCAGGTTCAATGCCAAATAGAATCCATGATGAGGTTGACGATGATGATTTATTCTCAAAGCGGAGGTATTATAGTTCAGAACATAGGCTTTAGGTTTTTGAGAAGTTGTGCTTATGTGCTAACCAATGATTTGTCGAATTATATTAAGCAGGAAAATGGAGATTGGTGGGTTTGATATCACTCCAGTGGTTAAGCCTATCCGGGAACCACGTGTTGTTGTTCAAACCCTTAGTGAGGTAGATATACTGGATGACGGGTACCGCTGGCGCAAATATGGGCAGAAAGTGGTCAGAGGCAATCCTAATCCACGGTATATTTTACATGTTGATGATCAGGCATACAGCTATAGATAATGTCCCTTACCGATCGGACCTGTTCGATGTCTAACTTCTATTGTTTATTAGAATAATTTTGTGAATATTTGTAAATTTTTTGTGCTGTTGTTTCCTCAGCGGGTTAAGTGTGATCATTAAAGTGATGGGTTTGAACTCATACCTCCGCTTTTGCATACAATTAACGCAGAGTATTTCTGCTGTGGTATCTGTTTCTTCACAGAATCACAATCATCATAGTCTATGGACCACTACTGATTCAATCTCATAACGATAGCTTTTCCTAGTTATTCTGTTATATTTTCAAAGGAACATGTTTTGTTTGTTTTCTTTGGTATGCAGTTGCATTAAGTGATGAATAAAAGTGGGTAACTTTACATAATGCCAGCATAATTCAATGCTTCAGTCACTGACTGGGCACTTAATTCCCCCCCGCAAAACAAAAATCAGTACTTCAGTCAGCTGGTTCAGAATATGTAGAAATCTTGATGCTCTTCTTTTAGAGCTGCCTATTTTTAGTTCTTTGTCTGGGTATGCGTTATATGAGTTTTTGGGTGTTTGCACTTTTGAGGACCCCGTTAATGACAATGAGCTCTTGTGGAGGCGGAGGTTTTTTAGAACAATGTTCCTGCAGCATTCAATTGCTGTGTGGTTCATAGCTAATGTGGTACCATCGGTTAGATCTGTATAGCTTACACATATTTTCCAATTAGAAGTTAACATGTCAAACAATTTCTTTTGACTGGCTAGAAGATGATATGGAAAATATTATTTTAAGATGCTCAAGAATTTTTTCACTTTGGTAAATATGCACAATGCTGACTAAGCACCTGATATTTATTTCTTATATGAGTTGGTTTCTTGATTATTATGCTGTCACTTCTGTTTCTCCTAGAATTTATATTCTTTAGATGTAAGTTCATTCCTTGGTATTGTCTTGGAGAAATTGATATAAGGAAAATGGATTGATTTTACATATTGGATTACTAAACTTAGTATTTTGGAGTGGATGTGTGCCATGCTTCAGTTCTGGTGATCAGGTTGCAGATGTGGGTATCAACTAATGTGGTAGAGAGGCTGTATTATCTAGTCGCAGAAAAAGAAAAATATAGTGGAAAAACTTTGTTCACTTTCAGTGTATATCAACTATAATTTCTTTTTTACTGGTAACTTGTACGTATACTCTTGGGTCCTGAACCCATGAGGTTACCTCCATCCCATTTTTTTAGGAGGAAGAAATGCTACTTGAGCTAAACATAAATATCCGTGATTAACTCTTAAATAAGATTTACACTAGTTCTTCTGGGTGTTAAAGTCCATGGGCCTTACTCACTTTCAAAAGACGCCTTGAGAGAGGAGGGGTGTCCATGGCTTATAAAGTCTACAAGACAAGGATTTCTTAGCAATGTGGGACACTTTAACTCGCCCCCTCACGTGTGGCATCTTTGGCCAAACATGTGTTCAACAACGGGAGGGAAAGGCCATCATTGTCAAAGGATCCTGTTCTGATACCATGTAAAAGTCCATGGGCCTTACTAGATCATTGTCTTGTAGACTTTATAACTGGGTTCATCACATACTATAATTTCTTTTTTACTGGTAACTTATGCACATACTCTGTGGGTCCTGAACCCATGAGGTTACCCTCCATCTCATTATTTTAGGAGGAAGAAATGTCATTTGAGCTAAACATAAATATCCATGATTAACTCTTAAATTAGATACACACTAGTTCTTCTGAGCTCATCAGTTGATTGGACAGATGACAGATGTGCAAATCACAAGGATAGATCCCGAGTTTGTGCCATTCAAGTTGAATTGATAGACAGGAAGGAGCAGTGTCGGGAATTTTAGGGAAAGGACTATGAGTAGGGCTCTAACCTGCCATGCAGATGGTAGAATGCTCTACTTTCATCTGATACAATGATATCAGACTGCTGTTTCACTGGAGTAAAACTTAGTCCTTATAATCTCTCCCGTCAGTGTAGAACTATTCAGCATAGCTGTTGAAGCCTGATTTTGCATCAGGATTCCCCTTAAGAGTCCTAGTCCTAACCAGAATATGACGTTCTAGAATTTTCACCCAGAACCCCTCTGAATGTGTGAGCACTTGAACTTCTTGGAATTTAAGTATTTATTTCAATGTAATTAGACGTCAGCTCCATGGTCCACAGAGGTATGAAGAAATTGGGCTAGCTTATAGAGAGGCGTATATGTAGGTAGTATTAAAGAGCTTCCTGGAGAACTATAAATAGTAAGAAATAGATATAGCAGACTCTAGGTGTTTTCAGCCCCCTTTCTGTGTTCATCTACTTGTTCATAAATGGAACTTAGAGTATTAACCCTCCTTATTCTAACATTGTATTGTTCAGTCAACACTTCAGCTCAAGCATTGTTGAGAATGATTTCTTTACGGTTGAAAATACTGCATATTGAATATTGCACGTTATATGTGATTATCATCTTGACTAACAGTTACTGCTAAGTAATAGAATCTGACTCAATTTTTGCTATTAAGACTTCTAGGCTCCTCTGCTTTTTTTCCCGGTGGGTCGTTATAATGTAAAGGTCTAACTATATGTCTCCTGTGTGCATGTGAATAATGAAATGAAATTATACATTATTGTCCTGCATATAGACGGGAAGTACAATATGACTCCATATACTTTCTCTTCGTGCGCTTGCTAATCTTCTGGCTTGGGTCTATTTTTTATTGCATTATCTTTTCTAATGTAATTTATGCATGTCGCTTATCATGCTCACATGTTATGCAGGAGTTACTACAAGTGTACAAATGCTGGATGCCCTGTTAGAAAACATGTGGAGAGGGCATCTCATGATCCCAAAGCAGTTATAACCACATATGAGGGAAAACACAATCATGATGTACCTACTGCAAGGACAAGCAGCCATGACACAGCAGGACCCTCAGCTGTGAGTGTGAGTGGACCATCAAGGATTAGATCAGAAGAGAGCGATATTGTTAGCCTTGATCTTGGGGTTGGGATCAGCTCAGCTGTTGAAAATAGGTCCATTGAGCATAGGCAGACGCAGCATTCTGAAATTCTGGGAAGCCAAATTCACAATGGCAGTTCACATTATAAGGTAGTTCAAGCAACCCCAGTTTCAACCTATTTTGGTGTTCTAAATAGTGGCATGACTCAGTATGGATCTAGAGAACATCCAAATGGATCTTATCCATTTCCGCAGAACATGGGAAAAATTCTAACGGGTCCATGAGATTGTTTACACTGAAAAGCCAACAAAAATAAGATGTGTGATTTTATTTTCATTTTTTCACTTTATTTTTTCCTCCTTTTTGGCGGTTAAGGACAAGAAGGCAAGAGTCTCTAGATGAAGCTAGGATTCCTTTACATTTTACTTTATATCTGAGAGCTGTTCTTGACATTGACTGGCCCCTGGAAACGCCTTTGAAGTGCAATTACTGTTTGTATAATGTTGACTTCTTGGAGAATACTTTGTACAAATATAAAATTAAGACTGCTATTATATTCTGACAGAGAGACAGTATTGTAACTTAAGTGCTTCAATTTGTAAGAAATATAATTTCATTTAGCCTTTCTGATGGACTTGTAATTGGTGATGTAGCTTTGGAGTCTATAAAGAATTGCATTGCATCTCCCAACACCTGGAGAAATGAAGATCTTTTACCTGTCAGGTTGCAGCCTAGTGGTCAAAGGGCGGGCCTGGGATGAGCCATAGACTCGGACATCCTGGTTCGATTCCACACTAAGAGTTCACCTAGAGTGTACTTTTCAGGGGCGGGTCCGAAGGACCTACCTTGGTGAGGTTCCACCCCATAAAAATAAAAATAAAAAAAAAATCTTTTAAAGTCTGAACATGAAATATGTATATCTTTGTACCATGAAAGTCAAATCAAATTGAATGTGTATGATTATGATATGGTGATCCAAGGTTAGTGGTGCTTGTCCCTAGGATGGTTTCTGCTTGCAAAAATGAGATATTTGGTTCAGGATTTAGGCCCCAATTGGATTGAGAAGGTATAAAGTTCATTAGGTATTTGGGCATGTAAATTTCGTCAAATCTTAATTATTATTTTCAAATTAAATAGGTACGATTTTATAGTATCAATATTTATCACTTCTAAAATATGATAAGATATTGGTGATAAATATTGAGTTGGTAAAAGTCGTAAATGTTGATGTGACCTTAACTATTTAATATAGGTGGGATTTAAGAAAATTTATATGATAAAATACACTATGAATTCTAAAAAAATCTAATTTAAGACCGACTTTAAGAATATACTAGGCTAATGTTACCGTTATAGAAGCAAAATCAGGCAAATATCAATTATGCATTAAAACGTCTTTTTGTTGGGGGGGGGACAAGGGCAGACAAATCATAATTTGCATTGCAAAAAGATCCGGTGCAATACTTATGGTCCGTTTGACAACCATGATTTTAAAAACAAATATGATTTTTGTTTTTGTTTTTTTTTCAAAAGCAAATCTATTTTATTTAATTTTTTAAAAACAAATCATATTTTATTTAATTTTTTCTAATTTCATCTCACAAAGTTCAACCTCAAAATTCGCACATCAAATAAGAATTAAATTTTGATTTAATAAATTAAACACCCAAATCATGACAACAAAAAGTTTTTGTTTTTTTTTTGTTGTTGTCACGATCTCGACTGTTCATTTAAATGAATGGTCAAGAAAAAATATATTGCATACCGTTATAGAAGCATAATAAGGAACATATCATTTGTGCATTAATACTTCTGTTTGTTGGAGGACAAGGACAAACAAACCATAATTGGCTTTTTGGTAAAGACAACATCTACAGCATGTTCTGTGAATGTGAAGCAACTGGGTAAGCAAATTTGTACCCATTTCAGAAGGCTCTTTTTTTTTTTTTTTAAGAGGATACACTTCTCAAAACATTGCAGATGAGAAGCCATCCAAATTTCCAATCCAATCTGTTTTGAGTAGATTAATGTTATTTAGTAGGCTGTTATACGACTGTCATACAACTTGATGATGTGGCAGTGAAAATTAGCCATTGAATCAACATTTGTCAAAAAAAAAAAAAAAAAGACTGATTTTCACTGTCAAGTCATTCCAATTATATGACAGTCGTATGTCAGCATACTAAATAGCATTATTCATCTTCTGATAGCAAACAAAACGCAATCCCACAGAATCATTTGGTTGTAAGGTAGTCGAGCTGCCAGCAAAGTTTCCTTGTGTGAAAAATGCAGTGTTCTTCGATGTTTGGATTCTCTGTTTCTTTTCATTTCCTTCAACTTGTAGCAAAATCAAAAGTATCTATCGCTTTATGGTGTGCTTTTTGGATGGCACTGTCACGTACTTACAATTTAGTCTTTAAATGCCCTGTTGGTTTAGTCCAAAAAACCTTAATTCACCATTGTCTTCGCTTGCTTTAATACCATGCACCCACGTAGTTGAGCAAATCTCCAGAGGAGCTAGCTTTCCAGATCCATCTAGATCCTTCAAAGTTCCAAATACAGTAAAAATCATGAAAAAAAATAAAAATTTCCTTTTGGAAGCAGTGGTTTTTGTACTGTATAATTCAATTTGTCTTATTTACTGACATTATTATAAAGAATAGTAAAGGAGAATCCTAGAAAGAGAGAGAGAGAGAGAGAGAGAGAGAGAGAGAGAGAGAGAGGGAGATAGAGATGCATGGTATGTGGGTCTTCCTGAAGAAGAACGTTTACTGTGGAAGTAAGGTGACTGATGTGGTTAGCTGGCCCGGAAGGAGCTACACTGCTAAAAAGGGTAACCTGGATTGTGAGCTTGTTGTTCATGGGACTGCAACTCCGCTTCGGGAGGTGATTTTCAGGCAGAGCTACACACGAACACTTCTTTGTGGTATGTGTTTGCTTTCCCATTATGCTTTTGCAGCCTTTTTTAATTTTTTTTTTAATGGATGGTCCCTGCCGTTAGGGTGGAAATATCTAGGAGGGAAACAGTCTGAGAATGAAACAAAAAATTGGATGAAGGGTTGTTTCTTTTATGAAGGGATGAACCTCCTCAGCTGATAACATCCACCATCCATGGAGTTTATAGGGTGCAGGGGTAACCACCATTGTCATGACTCATGGTGTGATCACCCCTTTACACTATCAGCTGTAAGGCTTTGAATCTTACAGTATGTCCCATGACAGTACAGAAAACTATTTAAGATTATTTGCCATATATTCCAAATTTACGAATATCAGGAAACTTGAGGTTCACCTAGTAATGGGCACATTGTGAGAAAACATTACAGAAAGAAGATGAGGAAACTTGAGTAGCTGTTTGTATTGACTGGAAAATTTGCTTAGGAGGATGATGAAATTGACTGGATGTGGAATAGTATGAAGAGGATGTCAGTAATAGGATTTTAGCATCATCTTACAAATAAGGGGTAATTACCTTTCTCCCCATAAACTACCAAAAAATGCGCGATGTCCCCATGAACTACCAACTCGACCAAAATAGAATATTCAACTACCAAAGACAACCATTTTCCCCCCTTCCGTCAGTTAGAAGGGTTAAAAGAAACAGCCAATGGGTCATGTGCCGTTTTACATGGGGGCATGTTGGAAGATGGTGGTAATTCATGGGAGGAAAAGAGGAAGATGGTGGTAGTTCATGGGAGGAAAAGAAGAAGAATATGAGGGTAAAACGGCGTGTGACGGTCACGTGACCCGTTGACCGTTTGTTTTAACCCCTTTGACTGACGGAAGGGGGGGAAAATAGTTATCTTTGGTAGTTGAATGCTCTATTTTGGTCGAGTTGATAGTTCATGGGGGCCTCGCGCATTTTTTGGTAGTTCACGGGGGGAAAATGTAATTACCCCTACAAATAATTCAAAAGTTACAACAGGGATCTAGTTTCAGTTCTACTTTAAGTAGTTTTTTATGCACCTTAAAGATTGTCAATAACAAGCATTTCCACTATGTTTTTTGTTTAAAATATTCTAAATTAACCAGAAGATTAACAATTCAAAGATTATCTCAATCTTACGTCCATTCATATTACCAATCAAAACAATAATTAAGCCAAAATCAAAACAAGCAGAAAATAAATGAACAAGAAATTTTGGTAACAAAGTGAAAACCTTTAAAAAAACTCTTCAAAAGACATTTGTAATCTTAGACCCAACTTACAACCTCATCAAACGACTCTTTTGTCTTTCACTGCTGTGGCTCTAGAACTTCTTAGCATCTTTTACTAGAATCTCTTTTACGAACAAACTCATTCTTTACAACCCAAAACTCTGGTGACTAAAGATTTTCTTTTTTGGTTTGATTGATAACAAACAAGGATAGGTTTCAAGTTTTAAGCTCAAAGGTGTTTAAGATTCTTTCCAAGAATAATGGACAATAGCCTTTCTTCACATATGAAAATAGTGGCTTATTAGCCTTATATAGGCAGGGTGAAACCTCATTTTATAATTCAAGTAAGCTAACAATTAAGATTGACAAGATCAACTTCGATCAATTGAAGGTTGAGTTTGATCAATTGAATATTAGGGTTTCAAAGATCACATCAATTCAATCGATTAGACAATCGAAGCTCTCGGATTTTTGTATGGGAACATGACACTTCAGTCGATCAGATTGCGATTGAACTTCTCTAAAATTTGTATGAGACACTATTACATCACTTCGATCGATCCAACTGCGATCGAAGTCTCCAAATCTTCAATTCCAACATTTTTCTTGAACCACATTTTATATCGACTCAACCCTAAACCAAAACCTACAAATATACAACTCATATCTCATTTCCCATGTTTTGACACTCTATTGCTAACTTTTTTTATAATCTTCCTGCAGTATGCATTATTTTGACAAAATATTGCACATTCATAGAGGATTTCTTAGTATAGCAATTCAGTGAAGCTTGATATAGTTGATGATGGGCTTCCCGGCAACATTCATCAAAACCAATTAAGGTTAAAAATTATATTGCCTTTAACGTCAGCTATAGGAACAACATAAAGTACAAGACTCATCCAAGAGAGATATGTAAATTTTAAAAATAAAGTTAAACGTTTAATTAAATTGTGATTTGACCTTTAAAATTGCAGTTTAGCCTTCAAAATTAAAAACACAACCCGAAATATCTACGTTTTCAAACCACCATTTTTCAAAAACACTCGCAAACGAAACATTTTCTGCAATTTTATTTAAAAACACACTCTCAGCATGCGGAATCGCAAGGCCAACCAGACTCTTAGTATTGAGATTTATTGTGCAAAAATGAACGGTGGAGGTTACATAATTGAGCAAAAACTTCGGTTATTTTTGTTCGTGGAAGGCAATCTCTACCGTTTATTTTTGCCCTGGAAGTGACTTTTTCAACCAAAAATAGCTCATAGAAAAAGCAGACTCAGACTCAGCTAACTAAACAACCTCCTGGAATCGATCAGCAATCAATAACATCTCAGACATGTACAAAATTCAATAACATAAATTTATTCATCCTTGTGTTTCGCTTTGCCGCTTGCTATCTTTTGATTTTACAGTTTGGTTATTACCTTCCCTTTCCATTTTCAAACAGGTCTTAAAACTGGAGACCCATCAAGAAACATTGTTGAGATGATCTTTCAAAGAGCGTCAATAGACCCCTCAAAGCCATCAAGAAAGATCAAAGCTGTCCTCAAGGTGAAGAACACTGCAGAAAATGTCGAAAGGTTTGAAAAATATAGAGAAAATGTGAAGAAGAAGGCCTACGAGCAATACAAAAGGCATCCAAGAAGCACAGTGGATGGGAACGAGCTGTTACGATTCTATGGCACTACAATGGTCTGCTGTAGGGGAAAGTCAAATCGAGTCTCTGAGCTCTGTAAAGATCCCAGTTGTGGTGTCTGCAGAATAATTCAATCTAACTTTGACACATATTACACCAGAAGAAACGGGGTTCAATTGAGTACAAGCAGTGAGGACTTGATTGAGGACAAGATTGTCACTACAAGGGTGGAGAATGTAAGAAGGGCTGCCATAGTTTGCAGGACAATTGCTGGGAGCACAGTTAACATGGTGGTTGGGGAATATGAAGATTTTGATTCGGTTGGGAGTTCACAGTTTTCCAGCTTAGAACGCTTGACAGTGCTGAGTCCAAATGCTGTACTTCCCTGTTTCGTTATAGTTCTTGATTGATCTCAATCTTTATGTATATCTTTTCACATTAAGTGACAAAGATTTAATTCCAAGTTTTCCATGAAAAAGTGAGAGAGAATGGAATTAGATAAAGACCGTTGAAAGAACTAGAAGAGATGTGATGTAGTTTTTTTTTACAGCACCCAAGTCAAATCCAAGTAATAATATTAATAACCGCTCATATTTTGCTTGCATACAAAGCGAATTTCATATAGCAGGTAATTGAATTGACTGCCATTAATGCAACCCCTTACTGTAAAATTCAAAGCTAAGTAAGTGGCAATGCATCTGATAAACACAGCTGATACTATCAATGGTGATCTTCATCCTTAGAACCCAGACATGGGGAATATGTATAGCATTCAGTTATTGATGTTCAAAATGAAATTTAGGTTTGTAACCTGAGCTAAAGAACAAAGACATGGGGAAAAAGCTAATTTATTGCTAGATGTTACAAAAAGTAAGATGTAGTGGTATTAAACAAGAAATTGTAATTTATTACTACAATAAGTTTCTACCTCGGATTGTCACCAAAAGACCTCCAAACACGCATCCATCAGTGTAAGGTTTCAACTCCATGCAGAGGAGGCAACCAAAACTCGGTTTAACCAGCCCAAATATAGCGCTCCATCTGTCTCTTCAAGTGTATACTTCTCACAGTAGTTCTCCAGCAGGGTCTTGATCGTAGCATTCACTAAGGAGCTCAATGGATAAGGTGTAAACCCAGCCATCATAAACCGTGATCTCCATTTTCCAAGAAGCTCGTGGCGTTCCACTCTTTCAACCCCCTCACAAGCTATTATGTTAACAATATCTCGAGCCAGACAGTGCTGCTCAACATTGATCCGCTCCCTGTGCTCCCTTGGCAGAGTCACATCAATAGATTCAAAAATAGCCAAATAATAGTTCAGTGTTTCAAGGAAACGGTGAAAGAATGGAGCAGTGTTGGTATTGGATTCTTGCTCAACAAGAGTTACCACCTTTGGAGACAAGCTCTTAACCAACCTCAATAGCCGGTCACGATGATTCTGACTGCCCACGCTTTCATCAGGCATGTGGTGCAACACGAAGGCAAAATTCACTGCAATGGCTTCACCGGGTCGAACTCCAAGGTCTTCAAGTTGAATCTCAGTGCCAGAAATTGCAGCAGCATTGAACTCGAAGGGTACCTTACATGACTCGGCAAGCCTTGATAACCTCTTCCCAACAATATCAAGCCCCCCTCCTCGGGCATAAGCTGATGTGGAATCGTCTATGCCCGTGAGACGAATCTGTGGTGGCCCTCCAGGCCTTGCAGCAAGACCCTGAATTAAGCTCACCCACTGGCTGCCCTGTGCAATCTGAAAATCAATTATATGGACTTGACTTTCATCCTTCATGGCTTCGGCAATAGCCCCATTTGCAGACATATACCCAAACTTGAAGTATGGGCAGACTTCATAGAGTAAGTGCATGTATGAGAGAAGTTCAGCGCTGGCAGGCTCTTTGCATCTAAGGGCTTTATAGATAGAACTTCCTGAAGAAGCCAACCTTGCAACAAGCCCTTCCAGCATGTAAGCTCCTAAACGTTGGATTGGCTCACCAGAAACTGACACCATCTGACGTAACTCTGACATCAACCATTCAGCTGTGACCATATCATTATCTGCTATTGCTTTCGCACAAGAACAAAGCACATCTTTCAAGTCCCCTCTGGAGATCATTTCCATCATTTGTTTCCACTTCTCCGCTTGTGATGGAATTTGGTTTTGGTTAGGCCCAACAAGGTTTGTGATAGGGTATACATCAAGAATATCTAAATCAGGTCCCAACATAGCAGTTTCTAGTTCCCGTATCTTGTGCCTCAGGTCATCAACATCATCTGTTAAGCAAGATCCACTGACTGGTGAGCTGCATATATTGTCAGGGGATTGATGTGGGTCTATCGGGAATGACTGAGAATCTGGTTGTGAAATTGGGCTTCCATTAGGTGAGACACTGACAGTAGATGGAGAATTGTGAACAAAGTAACCACTGGTCCCTGACGATGATTCAAGTGTACAATATTGCTCAAAAGTCAGGGCCGAAGGGTGGGTTCCATGGCTGCTATCTTCAGAGCAAGAGTTGGGGTCAAAATTCTGGATGGGGGGCATGCAATAGGACAATGACTCTTGCACTGGCTGGTCAGAGAACCTGTGCAACCCATTTGAAATTCTTTGTTTCTGAGACGGTTGCATTGAAGAATCACCAATTCTCTTATTTAGCACGGCCAATGGGTGTAGTTGGTGGCCGAAAGCAATACCAGGAAACCTTTCTGCCACAAATGTTCTCAAACTTAACTGACAGCTCTCTCTCTCTCTTCTTGAACTACGAAGCTTGCTTACTTCAAATTATGCAGCTTTATCATCGTTTGCATATATGAAATATCAAAAAAAAATATTCTGCAGAGAAGGGTAGCAATATACTTAAAAGGTAATATGATTGCTGGAAGAAATACTTTGTAGATCATAGTGACATGAAGTATGTAATGCTGTAGAAATGTATCCAATTAGCAACAAATGAAGTTATGATGGTTCTAAACATTAACATTAATGCCTGCAGCTAGGTTAGATTGGATAAGTTTTTAGAGAGCTCAAACATGTACTTAGCTCCAAATCACAGACCTTAAGATTGAACAACAGAATCTTCCTATCATAACCATCTTTGATTAGATTAATACCATAACTACCGGAAAAACAGAGAGAGAGAGAGAGTCTTCCAACACCATCTATAGCATCTCAAATCATATAAATGTGGCGTACTTACTGACTACAAAACTAGATCCACAAGCTTGTAGAAAATACAGAGAGAGGAAAATATATATACAAATATAGAAGAAGAGCAGAGCTTCTGGATTTCAAACCAGACGGGGGTAACCCCTTTCATATGCCAAAGCAAAAAGACTCCATCTTTCCCAATTTTGAAACCAACCCATTTTCACAAACAACATGTTACCTCAAAAAATGTAAACTTTTGAACCGAAATTTAGCTCAAAGATACAGAAAACGCCATAACCTCACCACCAAAACACATTTATTTAATTCTAAACATACAAACACCTGCATCAACCATAAATAGCAAATGACACAGGAAGCATAGAAAATACATGTCTACCTAAAAGAGAAGAAGAAAATTTTACTAATTTAAGACCAAACGAGGAGATTAAAGAACATGTTAACTTCAACTTCAACTTCAACTTCAACAACTACTTGATGGGTTTTTGGCATACCTTCGATGGTCACGATGCTCAGGTTTCGTCTTCTTCTTAGCTTCAAAATCCAGACAAGGATCCAAGTGTGTGCACAAGGCCCCCTACCGCCCAACCCAAAAGAGTCTCTCTGCCATTTATCGTAAAGCTTGATTAAGGAATAACCTCATAATCCTCAGCATTTACATGGCTGCCATTGAGATTGAAGAAGAGGACATTTTTTTTTTTTCTTTTTTTTTTTCTTTTTTTTTTTTTGACAAAGAAGAGGACAATGCTACATATCATCCCCTTGTCCTCCTTTTGTCACCCCAAAATTGATGTGGCTCTTAAAATCGCCATTGGATCAAAATTCAATGGTAATCTATCATAAATCCAATGGTAATTTTAAGAGCCACATCAATTTTGGAGTGACAAAAGGAGGACAAGGAGATGATGTGTAGAATTACTCTTCTTTTATGGCGTCATCCATCTCGTCAACTTTTTAACTTTTTCTGTCGTTCGTAAACTATAATAATACGATATATACTTTGAAATCGGATAGGAAGAAGAATGCAAGTTCAAAAGCCCCATTCCCCAACGTGGGGCGTTGGTCCACACGGTTTTATATGTGCCGTTAAATCCATCTTTCTAGCCTACTTTCATCATCCTCAACTTTTCCTTTGTATTGAAATTTGAAGCATTCACATCAAATTTATTCTCATTTTAATTAAAAAAAAAAAATGTGTTTTTTTTTTTTTTTAAAAAAATTAATTAATTAATTATTCACTTTTTTTAAAACACCCACATCTAACTTTCTTTTTTAACTATCTACTTTTATTACTCTATTTAAATATTTATTTTCAATTATTTTTTTTATATGAGAGAATGTTAGAGATTTTTTATTTTTATATATATTTTGAGTAATTTTGGCTAGCCGGATGATAATGCTCTAATGTTACTATTCACACTCATTTTTTAATATTGACGTGAAATATTTTATTTTATTTTATTTTTTTAAGTTGCTCATATAGGAAGTCACTTCAAATATGCTAAGTCAACCAGTATGAAATGAGTGTGATAAATGGATACGAAGAGTAGTATTATCTTTTTAACAATATCTATTTCAATTTTCACTTTATCCCTCAATTTACTATTGAAGTTGGAATATCCAATTCTGCTGTCTAAAAATGACAAAAATACCTTCCATAAGATAAAAAAATGGTAAGTCATTTTTTATTGAAAATGTATTTTTGTCATTTGGATCGCGAAGGGATATTGCAATCCCAATGTTAAATTGAGGGCACATTGCAAAAATTAAGGTAAATGTAGGCAACCCTTTAATTTATACATGGCTAATTGCCTTTATAATCTTCTTACGTAGGAGTGATCCATGTTAATAGACTTTGATCAAAAGAGATTTTGTTATAATCCTGATTAGGTTTAATACTTTAATTTTGAGTATGGCCGCTAGATCTGATTCAGTCAAATGTAAAATAGGTTTAAGAGTCTTAACTTTTCATTTTTTATGAGCCCTAAATTTTTTAACATATTAGTTAGGCACCACACAAATTGGAAGTTCAAAACCTTTAGAAGGCTTGCTAAAACTTCACCAATAAACGATAACTTACATATGATATGGGATTCTTCTAGGTTTGAAACTGATTGTACTAAGAACTTGCCATCTTCTTCAAGTTCTCTAATGAATTAATCATATAATTGTTCATTAGGATTTGATTATCATAACTGGCGATCCATTTACCAAGGGTCACTTGGGTCTCGGTCCACTTTAGACCCCGTTAGCCTTTGAATTGGGTTGTATTTGTCAGTAGGCGAGGAACAGTGTCGTCGGATTAGCCCTCTCTTTTCTAGAAAAATCACCGACTTGTGACCCCCAGTTCACCAGGTGCATTACGACAAACTATAGGGCCATCGACAAATGCCCATTACAACAAACAATTTGATCATTATGATGACCGCCTACGAAGGGAAATATTTACTAGCCACTACTCACATCACAACAACCACCTCTGCCACATGTTCAAGCGAGGCCGTCCGTATTGACAGAATGTAGATAAATGATTTTTTTGGGTTGTGAAGAGTGTATTAAAAACACATAAATGTCCCTTTAAAAACAAAAAACAAAAACACCTATATGTGAATTAAAAAAAAAAAAAAACATTTAAAATATTAAATGGTGAAGTGTATTTAAAAACACAGAATTAGGTCAGAGCTGGAAGATTTTTGGTAAAAACGGTAAAAACCGTCATATTCAAGTGGGGAGATCCGGAGATGGGAAGGGGGCAGCGTTCAAAATATCCTTAAAAATTAAAATATCTCTGTCGACTCTATCCACTAATTCATTCCTCATGAGTCATAAAATGTATTTTATAAAGATGTGTGGCCCAACTACAACAAAGGGGAATATATAGATAGGATAGTATTATTTTATATTTTTATAGTTAATATCTACAATTTGGTCCATTTAAATAGTATATATAAAGTTAAAAAAAAAATTAAAAAAAAAAATGAGAAAAGTCATTTGTAAAAAATATGAATAAACCATGTTTGAAAATATATATATATATCAAACATGTTTGTCGTACGTCTTTGTTTCAGTTTTGGCTGGATCATCAAATAATCCATTTGTCTTTGTTTTGACTTCTCCCTAGTTTGAACTTAAGGTTAGTCATACATGTTTGGTTGTGGATATATCATATATGCCCTTATTAGTGTTAAAATATAAATTAATTGTGATTTAACTAGGGGTGATTGTTTATGTTCGGATCGGGTTGAGGCATGGGTATAAGACTATGTAAGTCAACCATAACCTGATCTATGTAATTAAATTGGTGAAACCTCTTAACCTTAACCCTATAATTTTGTATTGGGTTCGCTGTTTATGTCAAAAATTATCTGCCGTTATGTCACGTGTCAGTTTCGGGTCGTATCGAAGCATAGGTATAAAGCTATATAGGTTAACTCTAACTCGACTAATTTAATTAAGTTAGTCAAACTTTTCAACTATAACTTTTTAATTTCGTGTCGAGTTCATAAGTTGTATAAAAAAATTGACTGTCGATATCGAGCCAATGCATGTTGTCGGACCTTTCTTCCTACTGGTTTGAGATTTTTTGTTTTGGTTGGAGTAGACTTCATATCATAAACTTAATCTGTGTCTCACAAATTAAAACAAGGTCCAAATAGACAGATTTGAAGCTAGAGCAAAAGGGACAGCTATAAATAAAGAAAACCAAAAGGTGTTATGGTGCGTGACTTTCATGCCTTCCCATGGTTGAATTCCCAATAAATGGACAATATCTCAGCCTCATTCTTCCTTTGTCTTCATCCGGCCACCAACTCCAAGCTATAGCTTTTGGCATTTTCTCTGTTTTGAAGGGCAAGTTCAACTCTTTTTTGTTTCAGATTGATAGCTTTTTGTATGAACTTTTTAAAATATGAGATATTTCTCATCAGCATCACGTCCTGCAGTTGCAATATTTAAAATCTATGAGCATGTGTGTGAGAAGGGGTGGAAGTTTATGCAATTATACTAAACTAGCATGTAACCGTGCCATGCGCGGGTTTTTACTATTTAAAATTGCATAATAAATTAGAACGTTACTTTTAATTTAAGAAACAAAATAAAAAATTAAGAATAAGATTGAAAATATGTAAATGTATATTATAAATTATCTTGTAAGGAATCAAAATAAATCACATGTATTAATTTTTTTTGTATTTTTTTATAAGTAATGACATTATTCAATTTTTATAGACGTTAATTTAAGAGACATTTTACATAATATAGGAATTCACAAAAACAAATAACAAAATAGTGTACTCACATTATTGCTATAACTTGTATTCAATATTTACAAAAGAAACCCTAAAGAAAATTTTGTTAACAATTAACATATTTAAACTAAAGAAAATCGCACTCTCACCATAATCAAATAATTAATAATTAATAATTTATAAACCATCATACATGAAGCTAAATATTATATTGTCATTTTTATAAATATTGTTTTCTTATTACCTTTAAAATCGAGAGCAATATGAAATGAAGTGTAACTCATACAACTTTCTCTATATATATATATATATATATGTATAACATAAAAGAAACTACATTTAGAACATAAAATATAATAAGGACCAAAAATGAAAACAGATGACAAACGAAAAAAAATAAAATGAAAATACTCATATAGTATTTTATTTTTCTTTTATTGTATGTTTTCTCCAATTACAAAAACAGAAATAAAAATAATATATAAATTAGAACAGAAAATAAGGACAAAATATGAAAACGGACAATAAACAGAAACTGGAAAAATACTCCTATAATATAATAAATATTTATTTTTAACATCATATTTTTACCATTACTATAAAGTATAAAGATCTTAGACACCTATGGTCTTTTCTTGCCCTAAAGAATCTTCGGATCCTTGTATGAAAAGGTTTTTTTTTATGGAGGCATGAAAGTGGGTTCAACGATTTTAGGCTCTCCTTAAATGATTTAAGATATTTGGTTAACAACAGTTATTTTTTAAGGATAAAAAACTGTTTTTACACAAAAATAGGATACAGTTATTTTCTAGGAAAAAAAAAAAAAAAAAACTGGTTTTACACAAAAATATGTACACTTGGCTGCAATTTAAAATGCCACTTGTCATAATATTATGCAATGTTCTGAGTGATTCCTCTATTATATATGATATATGATATGAAACCTCAAAAAATCCTATGACAACCCCATGTCAATTTGTTGAAGCAATTTTTCGAGACGGCTGAGCTGGCGACGAGTCACTTGCAAAACAGGTAAAACAGTTATTGAAAAACCATTGGTTTTCGAAGGGACCGAAGAGACTCTAATGCTTAAGTTAGTATATATAATGTTTGAGAAATAACTAAAAAAAAAAAAAAAAGAGGGCTTTTGAAAGAGAGAGTGTAATACTTGATTTGAGGGTGGTGACTCTTTTTAGGAAAATGATTTGTAGGGATGGGAACCCCCCCCCCCCCCCCCCCCCCCCCCCCCCCCCCCCCCACACCCTCTTTTTATTAAAAAAATGAGTTTCAATGAAAAAGTGTCATCTATCAAATGAAACTTTTTCATTGAAACCAATTTTTTTAATGAAAAGAGAGTATTGGAGGACAGATTTCTGTCTCATGTGCATCAGAGCTCTTCTTTTTATTATAAGACACTCCTTGCCAATCGTTCCTAGATATTTTTCATGTGGCAGGCTTGAAGCCCTCTGATTTTTTTCCATAATGAGGCTATTGAGCGGGTCTTAGGCATATTTATTATACCAACATGAACAAACTTTTTGGATGGAGAATTAAGATAAATAAGAATAAACACAAAATTAATTGTACTAATGTTTTCTCTTTGCGTTTCTTTCTTTTTCTTTTTTGAGAGGGGAAGAGAAAGGATTTTGGGGCTGGGGTCGGGACCTTGCTCATGTCTCCATCATATTACACACCACAAACGACTCTTGTATCACTTATTAGAGAGATTGATGACATTTTAGAGAGTCATTAAGTGAGACAATAATACATCATATCATATCGGACACCACTCAATTTCAAAAGCTTCAATCACACTTATAACATCTTTTCAATGTAGGACTCAGTCTACAATCGGTTGTCAAAACTGAAAGCAAATCTGTGACCCTTTGAGCTGATAACAATGAAGGGCCTCTTCAACATTCTTAGCTAAGAGCAAGCCTTAATTAGGAAGTCAAAAGGAAAGAATTTCCTGCAATGCCACGACGAATATAGGACATTTAATTAACATCTTTCTTACAAACGTCTTTGCAAATCTCATTTAAAAAATTTGTCCCCTTTTGAGTCTTTGTGGCAAGATATTCAAAGATGATGATAATTTTGAAGACTTTTAGCATTCATCACACGGAGAGATGTCAAGCAGAAAAAGGCTGCTAACACTGTTGAATTACCCAAAGTCATGCATCCAGCTAACAGCTCACTGAGAAGCTGAGTTTGAGAATGCTGATTAGGATAGTCTGACATAAGGAGTGACATAATAAAATAAAATAAAAGTCATGGAAACATGGATGGTAATTTGACATAAGTGCATTATGATAGTGAAAGCTCCATAACATTATTTATTCTAACCGAATCCAAGGATTGGTATACAATCTTAACTCCATATACGAGGTGGGTTCCAACAGGAAACCTAATTAAAACACAGCAAAAAGTGTTTAAAGATGATGGCACATATTTTGAATGAGAAAATATTACTGATTTCCAGTATAAATGTGATCACATCCCATTGCGCGCGGCTTAATTTTTGTTTATTATGCTACGGTTGAACAATAGGTCGGGGTTGCGGGAAGCGAAGCCCTCCGCTCACGTGGGCGTAGCCGTAGGCATATTGGCGAAACACGTAAATTTTTTGTATTTGTTTTCTGGCATGCATGATAGAATAAATCGTATAATCCCGAAAATCCAAACAAAAGAATGAGACAACTAGGAGACATGCTAATGCAGTTAATCTTCCCATTGTTTCTCTAAATCTTATATGCACTTAGTCATGGATTCTATAATTATAACTTAAGATAAGATTTTAGGCAGTTAATCGATCACTTTCTTGATTGACATACCAGATAAGGTTCATCACCCAGCTTAAACGTACGGTTAGCATTCACCTCAAAATTGCCCATGTGATCAGATAGATTGGACCACAAAGGCACAGGACAATTGAAAGCTGATTTTCCCAACATGCAAGAGAGGAGAACAAGCACAAACATATACCAATATGTATGTTAGGTTTTTAGTGCTGATAAATTCAATGTCAAAATATGTTTGGTTGTAAGTTTTAAGTATAGGATTAAATCGATACTAAATTTGATCAAAAACATGAAAATTCAAGTTTATCAGGGTTACGAGATTGAGTATTTAGAGTTACAAAGGTTTTGTAAGTAAGAACAATTTGTAACATAAGTCTTCTATAGTGGATGCCAGTCTTTTGGAATTGGCCGGCTGGCTCCCACAATGGCTTTACTTTTGAAGAATTCTTTAAAAGGTTTTCATTTCGTTACTAAAATCTCTGTGTTGATTGATTGTTAATTGGGGTCTAAGCTAGATTTTTTTCATGTATTGTGTACTTCTTCCCTTTTTGAGTGCCAAGTATATAATCAGGACCCAACGTCAATGAAGTGGTTATTTAAAGAGGTGATTTGTTGAGTTTGAGGCACACATAAGTCTTAAGGCATGCGCCGGGGAATTTTACAATTGCAAGTAGTTAATATAATATTATGGGATCCAAACTCATAGACTGAACTTTTATGTTAATTGATGTCTCAACATGTTATCGAACTGCCTATTCCATTTTAAATCATAAATTGTGTCGTAAACCGGTGGCCGGAAGGGGTAGAGATTATAACAACTTATTAGAGTAATCACTCAATAACTAGGTCCATGTTCATGAACTTTGCTCCTTGATATTGTATCAAGTTATATATCAAGCTGGAAATCGAGCCTTACTCCCCTGAAACTGGGAGATTCGTCCTAGGTCTTAATGCATATGACATTTATGTCCATTAGCAACATATCCTCTCATCCTCTTTCTATTAACAACGTATGATTATGTTACAATCCTCTACTACTTAAGACTTGAAGTCCAATATTCATGGGAGCATATGACCAAAACACAACATGTAACTTAGGGCTATCGATTTTTAAAACGACTCGCGAATCCGACATGAAATTAGTGAGTGAGGATTGAGAGGTCTGACTCATTTAATTAAATAGGTTGGGATAGAGTTGACCTATATAGTTTGATACTTATGTCTCGACATGAACCAAAACCGACACGTAACATATAGGGCTAACAATTTTTCGGCAGGATTTGCAAACCCGATACGAAATTAGCGAGTTAGGATTTAAATGTTTGATTCTTTTAATTAAATGTGTCAGGTTATGGTTGATTTATATAATTTTATACACATATTTCGACACGACCCAAACCCAACACGTGAACACAAATTGCTAACACCTAGACTCAAAAGAGCCTAGTTCGTTAGCCTTAAAGCTTCAGAAACGCAAGGTTACATATTAGGACATCAAAGCACTTGTAAACTACTACCATGCATGCCATGAGAAAATAATATTTTGGCAGAAGCATAAGTTCTTAACATAAGGAGTACATAACAACACGACTTAACAAGTTAAGTGATCCATTTTTTTTTTTTTGTCTGTGAACGATGCACTTACTAACATAAAACATAGTTTGACATAATATAAATGCAATAAAGTAATATAGTGGATGATATGATGACACCCAAAAGTCTAAGCATTCCGGCCGCCTACCCATCTGCCTCAAAACCTGAAAAGGGGGAGATGGTAAGGGGTGAGCGAAAGGCTCAATAAGTAATATTCACAACCGAGTTAAAATGGTTGAGGTTGAGACTTTCTGAAATAAAGTAACATTAAAATTTGAAGGTGAAACTTAAGCATATAACATAGAGTAATTACTTGAGTTAAATTCAATTTTTCTATCCTCAAAACATTTTCTTAGTTTTACTAAACAAAACATCTGTTTAGAAATATCCATAAATTAACTTATTTTATCAAATTCGATATAAAGACTTAATTTTTGAACAAGTAAAAATTTATCTTTTTACTTGTCATTTATGGCATCGCATACAATTACGCCACGTATACATAGGGTTGTGCAATCCAACCTTCAAGGATCAAGCAACACCCGTGGCCGCGGGGTGCCCATGTCAGTTGATTAACTTCTGGGTGCACTCAGCATGACAACTTAGTGATGGCCACACCTTCACGTAACCGTAACTTCAGTGTGGTGCACTCTATCTTAACCCGGTAGCGTGCTACTTTTCCTTAGGCTAAGTGTCTTAAAACATTCATTTACATAATTTTGTTTCATCTTACACATGTTTATTCTTTACTTCCTTAAACTTTCAATAATCATATAACTAGCATATGAAAAATGTACCATTTATTTCCGTAAGACTTTTCTTATTGGGAAAATTTCTTAAAATTGAAACTTTCTTTAATTAGAAACTTTCCATAAATGAAAACTTTTCTTCATTCGGGAAAAATCACTAAAATAGAAGCTTCACTCATTTGAAATCATCCTTTTGATACTGAGCATATATACCCACTTTTGAATGATAATTTAGTTATAAATCATTCTAATGCAATGAGCTTTTTAAATCATATGATGACATAAATATATATATAAAGCACTAACAAATTAAGATAAATGTCATAACAAGTACATGTCATTAAAATATTTAAGGTAATAATAAAGCATTACTTTGCAAGGTAATTAAACTTTTAAAATAATCCATCATAACACGTATAGTAAAAAGAATTGAGAATCCTTGGAATTGAAATACATTTAGAAGGGGTAAGAATTACCACTTACCTCACTGCTGCGGTAAGGTATGCAAGGATCTACTAATAAGGTTATACAAACGGGACAGTTATTAACCAGAAAGCCGAAAATAACCGCAACCGGATAACCAGATGACCGGGTACCCAGTTGCGGTTACCGGTCATTGAATTCTAAAAAACCGGTCAATAACCAGGTAACTGGTTTTTTATTATTATTATTATTATTAATATAGTTTTTATTTTCTGATGAGTTATAAAATTTTTATTTTCTGTTTTTCTGTAAATTGGATTAATTTAGTTCTAAGGTTACTGTTATATTGTTCAAGGAATCTGTCGACTTTGAACCTGGGCGGAGAGATATCACCAGCCATTGGAGGTTTGAGAAATTTACAATCCATGCACGTTTTTGTCTCTTATTTGTTTTTCATTTCAGTAATGCTTCTTCGGTAGAATTATCTTAATAT